>NC_025997.2:74354131-74421177 GCF_000442705.2 Elaeis guineensis
AAAAAATATCAAATATCTGGATTACCTGGCCAAGGTTTTGCTAAATTGAAATACAGCGACTCATTCTTCTCCAACTCTTGGAGTGGTCAATCCCATCTCGATCACACTCTGACTTCGCAAGTACTTGACTGTGCCCAGAAGCCTTCCGTCCCTGAATTAGAAATTCAGTTAGTCCAGTACCAAAGCACAGTGAGTTGCTTGCAAGTCACTGAGGCGATCTCAAGTCTAAGGGACACTTATACCTATATCCCATCAGAGACATTCTCGACAGCAGAATACTCTGGAGTTGGTCACGTTCAATGACGATGTACCCTTACATCTCACCTGTATGCCATACCAGTGTCTCCACACTCCTTGGTTAAGAGGACAACCAACCCATATGGCCTACAGCGACCTATGCTCGATAGAAGCTGTCGTCCTTATTAACAGCCTATCATTTGGTCGTGAACAGTTTTAAGGGACTAATCGAAAATCCTCTCTTTATCGAAATTAAAATAGTCCTAAGGACTTCATCATAACAACGGAGTTCTTAGAAGATGAAAGCTTATGATGAAGATGCCAAATATATTTTATTATTAACAAATCAATTACAATACTTGATTGCTCAACCGTCAACAGCTTGATGATTGGCTTTTTGGGGACACATTTCCCAAACAACTCTCACTTGTCCTAAAGCCACTCGGCACAGTACTAATACCCATCTTTGACTTGTGGTTGTCGAACTCCTTTATTGCCAGGGCTTTAGTGAAGGGTCGGTCAGGTTCTCCTTTCCGTCGATCTTCTGAAGGTCGACGTCACCTCGATCCACGATCTCTCGGACCAGGTGGAAGCAGTGCAAGATGGCTTCATCCGCTGATGTGCTTTGGGTTCCTTCACCTAAGCTATGGCACCAGTGCTGTCGCAGTAGAGCAGTATCGGACCATCGAGGGAGGGTGCTACTCCGGCTCATTGATGATTTCCTCAGCCACATAGCTTCCTTCGCGGCATCCGATGCTGCGATGTACTCCGCTTCACAAACAGAGTCTGCCACAGTATGCTGCTTGGAACTCTTCCAGCAGATGGCTCCACCATTCAGAGTAAAGATTAAACCCGATACGCTCCTGCTGTCATCATGGTCAGATGGAAGCTGAGTCTGTGAACCCACAAGTTCAGATCTGACTTGCCACAAAACAACCATTGGTCCTTAGTATTTCTCAAATACTTAAGGATGGCTTTAACCACTTTCTAGTGATTTTCTCCAGGATCAGATTGGTATCTACTCACTACTCCTAGTGAGTATGCCACATCTGGTCTTGTACATGTCATGGCGTACATGATAGATCCCACGGCTGAAGCATATGGGACTCTACTCATACGCTCTCTCTCTTCAGGAGTTGTCGGACAATCCTTCTTAGAGAGAGAAATTCCATGGCCTATTGGTAGATAGCCCTTCTTGGAATTCTCCATGCTGAACCTCTTCAGCACAGTGTCTATGTACATGGACTGGGATAACCCAAGCATCCTTTTAGATCTATCCCTATAGATCTTCATCCCTAGGATGTAGGATGCTTCACCCAAGTCCTTCATGGAGAACTGTGATGACAACCAAACTTTTATTCCCTGTAGTGCGGGGATGTCATTCTCGATTAAGAGAATGTCATCCACGTACAAGACAAGGAATACCACAACTGGACCATTTGCCCATTTATAGATGCAGGGCTATTCTCCATTCTTAATGAAGCCATACATTTTGATCATCTTATCAAAATGCATGTTCCAACTCTGAGAAGCTTGCTTCAGTCCATAAATGGATCTCTGAAGCTTGCACACCTTGGACTCATCTGTGGATGTAAACTCCTCAGATTGTATCATATACACCTCTTCGGTCAGCTCTCCATTCAAGAAAGCTGTCTTTACATCCATCTGCCAGATCTCATAATCCAGATGGACAGCTATTGCAAGCATTATCCGAATGGATTTGAGCATTACCACAGGGGAAAACATCTCGTCATAGTCAATACCATAATGTTGACGATACCTTGGCGACCAGACGGGCTTTATAGGTCTCCACCTTTTCGTCTGTGCCCCTCTTCCTTTTGAAGACCAATTTACACCCAATGGGTTTAACCCCTTCAGGTGGGTCAACCAATGTCCATACATTGTTGACCTTCATGGACTCCATTTCGGATTCATGGCTTCAAGCTATTTCTCGGAATCAGATCTCTGCATTGCATCCATATAGGTGATCGGATCCTCATTATTCTCATCAAGTTCGATGGGATCACCGTCCCGGATCAAGAAACTGTAGTATCTATCCGACTGACGCGGTACTCTACCGAATCGCCTTAATGAAGCAGGTATATTGGGCTTCGGATATGATCTAATCATATCAGACTCAGGTTCAGCTATTGGTGTCGGTCCTTCTACCTGTTGAACTTCATCAAGTTCAATCTTAGAGGCAACGGTTCCTTCACCAAGGAACTCCTTTTCTAAAAGAATGCCTTAAGGCTGACGAACACCTTTTGTTCATCAGCATGGTAGAAAAAATATCCTTTTGTCTCTTTGGGGTACCCTATTAATGAGCATTTGTCAGACCTAGGTCCAAGTTTGTCTGTGACTAATCGTTTGACATAGACCGAGCACCCCCAGACCCTAAGGTGTGAAAGTGCTGGCTTACGTCTCGTCCGTATCTCATATGGAGTCTTAATTACAGACTTACTTGAAATCCTATTTAACAGATAACAGGTCGATTCGAGTGCATATCCCCAAAAGGATATCGACAAGCTAGCAAAACCCATTATGGATCGGACCATGTCTAACAGAGTCTGATTCCTCCTTTCAGACACACCATTATGCTGTGGTGTTCCTGGAGGAGTCCATTGGGAGAGAATCCCATTCTCTCCTAGATATGTGAGAAATTCACTAGAAAGGTATTCTCCTCCTCGATCAGATCGAAGAGTTTTAATACTCTTCCCAGTTTGTTTTTCTACTTCACTTCGAAATCATTTGAACATTTCAAATGAATCCGACTTATGTTTCATCAGATAGATATATCCATATCAGGATAGGTCATCCGTGAAAGTTATGAAGTAGAAATATCCACCTCTAACACTGGTGCTCATGGGCCCGCATACATCAGTATGTACTAGGCCCAAGAGCTCAGTAGCTCTCTCACCTTTTCCAGTAAAAGGTGACTTGGTCATTTTGCCAAGAAGATAGGACTCAGAGGTTGGAAGTGATTCACAATCACTGACTTCGAGGATTCCCTCTTGAGTCAACCTGTTTATTCTGTTCTTGTTTATACGACCTAGCCTACAGTGCCATAAGTAGATACTATCTAATCTAGGGTGCTTGCCAGTAGAATAGACTCTTATCAGGCTTGATCTTTTTGGTCTGTCTCTGCACTGATTTCCTAGCCTGAACTTGCACCTTCTTCACTTTCTTCTTCTTGTTCTTCTTCTTTTTCTTAAAAGGTCGAGAACCAGAAGACGAACCTCCCACTAAGTTCACCGACTCCTTGTGAAGTTGGTGATCCTTCTCAAAGTTCTGAAGCAACCACAGTAACCCGTGGTAGTTCTCTTCAGGCTTTGTCATTCTATAATGAGTGAGGAATGGGAGATAAGACTTAGGCAGCGAGTACAGTATTGCATCTTTCCCAAGCTGCTCATGCAAGGGAAACCCGAGCTTGCTCAATCGTTCCATCAGCTCGATCATGTACAATACATGATCAGTGACAGAGGCACCATCCCGCATTTTGGCGTTGAAGATGACACAACTAGTCTTGTGCCTCTCCACGTCATCGGATGTGCCAAAGGCATCCTCTAACACTTGAAGCATGTCCTTTGGCTGAGCCATCTCGAATCTGTGACTGAACTCATCGCTCATGGTAGCCAGCAAGATACAACGCACCATAGTCCGATCACTGAGCCACTTCTGGTAAGTGTCTCTGACTGTTCCACGTGCATTGACAACTGGCTCCTCAGGTGCAGGATCCATTATCACATATAGGATCCGTTCATGCTCCAGGACTATCTTCAACTTTCGCTACCAGCTATCGAAGTTGGGTCCCACCAACTTATCATTGTCCAACAATGATCGGAGCGATAGGAAAGTGGCCATATTTGCACAAAGAAGAACCATAACCTAATTAGTAATTGATTCATTAAACCTAAAGATTTGGACTTTAATCAAAAGGTTTCTTCCACTATTTTATTCGAATTGATAGCCTCTACCTCCAATTCGAGAAATTACCCTAATTCCTTAGTGGGTACTAGAATCCACTTAGACTGCACACAAGCCCAACTTTGGTTGGCCAACTCATGTACATCTAAGGGTAGGTTCATAACTAATTGTTTCTCTAAATAATTTTTAGTAATTTTAATTTTGCCCCAGAAACCTAATCAGTAGGCTTTAGCCTCCACTGTAAGGATCCGGTTAGGTCCAACCATTAACATGATCATACTTGGTGTATCTAACCAACGAATGATTAAGCCCAACTTTGGTTGGCTCACCTAACCACCATTAGAGAGATACTTCCAAGTTGTCATATGATGAGTGATAATTTCATTAGTCAACAAGCACCAGGTCTTTGGGTCTGCAATGATTATTGTGTTAATGGACTCATTATCAAACACCTTAATGGAAGGCTATGACTCAGTTATCTCCAAAACTTTGTCATTTTAAGGACATAATAATTTTAGAGGATTTAAATAATTTAGAGGATGAGGTCAGATGAACCAGCTTATCATGATCCTCCCACTGGCTTCACCAAGTCAGCTTAAGGGAGATCATTAAAAGGGCTGGTCTAGGAGCACCTAAATCAGTCACACTGATTTACCTAGCTGACATGGGTCAGCTCGAATAGTCAAGCGATCCGATCAAAACATAATTTCACCAAAAGGCCAGGTAAGTTCGATCAGTGGGAGGGTCTGCCAAAGCTTGCCTTAGACACCATCAGAAATGGTCAGGTAAGCGGGCTCCCAATTAAAAACCACCGATCTGGTTTACCTTAGACACCAACTGGTTTAATTAGTTTCGAATAGATCAACCTAACAGTTCGTGCAAGACCGCTTAGCCAAGAATCAAGTCTATTTGGTTCTCGTTAAAGACATGGACTTGACCAACTACAACTATTGTAATTGATCTAGAGAATCCTTGACCTAATCTAAGATAACAATTGATTAGATTTAGTCAATTCTCTAATTAAGTCCATCTTTAATCTAACCATAGGTCTAACCCAATTAATGGACCTAATTCTCACTAACCCATTAACCCAATGTGTTATGATTTGTGTCTTAGGTTCTTCAATTCACAATGCTAGAACCTAATCAAACAACTTCTTAATTCTTAATTAAGTTTTGGGCTGAGGGTTGGGTTTGGCTTTTCAAAAAATAATTTTCATATTTATAAAATAATTTTACAATATGATTCTACCAACCATATTGCATGTTTGATTCATAATCAAGATGCAAGTGAAATAAACATGAAACTACTTTAGATCTAATCTAAACAGGTTCATGTAATTGAAATAATTTCAACTTTAAACAATTTCTTTGCACAAAAATTATTAACAAAGAGATTTTATTTCAAATTTAAATATCTTTTAAATCTAATAAATTATAAATTTAATCTAGATCATATCTAATAAATTTATGATTAAAGATAGATCTACACAAACTAGGACAACCTTTGCACTGTAAGGGGTAAACCTTACAGCAGGACAACCTTGCAGTTCGTGATTGATCTAAAATTTTAATTTTAGATTTAATAATCAGATTATAAATTAGATCTAATCTAAGAAATAATCTAAGTATGTATAAATAATCATGTAATAAAGAACCTGGCTCTGATACCAATTGAAGGAACCAGATCTAGGGTTTCAGGGTTAGATCTTGAAACTATTTCAAGATCATACAGCGAAAGACTAAAATAAATCAAAATTTATTTTTTAAAATCAGAGAATTTCTAGATCTAAGATTCTATTACATGATTATTACATAATATCAAATCAGAAATTAAAATATACAAATATAGTATGAACTACATGTTGATCATATCAATATGTTTCTATACTACATCTAATGTATGTATTAAACAATAGATCAGATCTATTACCTTGCAAGTTAGGCATTCTAACCTCACTGATCTGGACTTGAGAATGATGTTGCAAGCTGTACACACATCCGGCCTCTAGGAGTCATCCACACGAGTCCACGAATCTCGATCGGAAGTTCTGCTTCAGGAAATCAGCACAGTATGCTAGTACTGCGCTGATCCTTCTTTGATGGTTGATCAGGTGCCTCCTTCTTCTTGATTTGGACTCTTCCAAAGATGGAAAGTAAAAAGAGGAGTTTTAGATCTGATATGCTCTCAGGAAACTCAAGATGGAGGGAGGAAAGATATGAAAACAAAAAATCCTAGAAGAAGACCCTCTTCTTCTTCACGTTTTTCTTTCTAGACACCCTAACTTGCATCTTTTATATCTCTACGACCCAAAGGTCTTTCTCTCTAATTTTTGGATGGCTCAAAGGTCTCTCAAATATCTATCTTTTCAAAAATTTCATGAAGAAACTCATCTTATATAGAGAGATATGATAGAGTCCTTATCTAGGTCAAATACCTAGTCAAGGCTTATCCAAACATGGCAAGTTAAGGGGCGCCCAACTCTTGAGCACCTCCATATTTTTGTGCATGGATCACCAGAAAAGGGTGCACAATGTATATCCTAAAAGCCATAAAAATTTTAAAAAAAAAATTGGATAAATTCGGTGCAAAATTGAAAGAATTTTGGATTTCTAAAACTCTATCTCATAGAATTCGAAATCCAAACTTATTCCTTTTGGATTTGATCCAAACCACCTTTCATGTAAGAAAGAAGAGAGGAAACCTTTTGTGAACATGGGAGAGACCTGGGAGAGGGCTTTTATCACACAAAATAAGTGGAGATTGGCGTTGAATAAGAGAGAGGGCGTGGGGAAGGCTTATGTGGCGCAAGGTGGAATCCTAGTCTTACTAGGATTCTATCTTATGACTTGTTTTAATTTGGTTTTCCAAATCAAATCAAACCAAAATTAGATCAATCTGATTAAAATAGGTCTTAACCCAATTAAGAACCTAATTTAATCAGATTAAATTAAATTTAAATCTAATTTAATTTTCTAATCAAATTAAAAATTAGATTGACCCAAGTCCTAGTTGAACTAGGACTAGTTTTTCCTTGCACTTGGCTTATCCAATAAACCAATTGGACTTGATCCAATCAAGCCCAAACTAAATCTAATTAAATCATATTTAATTATACTTAATCTCAACCCATTGGCTTAATCAAATTAAGCCAATTAGTAATCGAATTGCTAATCGATCCTCCTGCAACACTTGCACTGGGTTAAATGTCAATCGTATTGATCATTTAACCCTAGAATGATTCTTAATCGTTGATCAACCATCCGATCGGATCATGAACTCTAATGTGTGTGATCTCATAGGTCCAAACCTAAGCCGGTAGCACAGGAATAAATTTCTGTACCAATCGAAGTGACCATCTAGCTATGGTACCCGATGATCGGATAGGTCGAATGTATAGAACAACATCCTTAGAACCCATGCGGATATAGTTTTAATATAATTCATCTCCTTGACCAAAATGATCATAGGACACCCCAGAGTTTAACTATCAACTCTGATCAGGTTGTCCATATTGTATTTTAAAATATCAAATCCATCTGATGGATTATCCTGGTCAAGGTTTTGCTAAATTGAAATACAGCGACTCATTCTTCTCCAACTCTTGGAGTGGTAAATCCCATCTCGATCACACTCTGACTTCGCAAGTACTTGACTGTGCCCAGAAGCCTTCCGTCCCTGAATTAGAAATTCAGTTAGTCCAGTACCAAAGCACAGTGAGTTGCTTGCAAGTCACTGAGGCGATCTCAAGTCTAAGGGATACTTATACCTATATCCCATCAGAGACATTCTCGACAGCAGAATACTCTGGAGTTGGTCACGTACAATGATGATGTACCCTTACATCTCACCTGTATGCCATACCAGTGTCTCCACACTCCTTGGTTAAGAGGACAACCAACCCATATGGCCTACAGCGACCTATGCTTGATAGAAGCTGTAGTCCTTATTAACAGCTTATCATTTGGTCGTGAACAGTTTTAAGGACTAATCAATAAATCCTCTCTTTATCAAAATTAAATAGTCCTAAGGACTTCATCATAACAATGGAGTTCATTAGAAGATGAAAGCTTATGATGAAAATACCAAATATATTTTATTTATTAACAAATCAATTACAATACTTGGTTGCTCAACCGTCAACAGCTTGACGATTGGCTTTTTGGGACACATTTCCCAACAACTCTCACTTGTCCTAAAGCCACTCGGCACAGTATCTAATACCCATCTTTGACTTGTGGTTGTTGAACTCCTTTATTGCCAGGGCTTTAGTGAAGGGGTCGGTCAGATTCTCCTTTCCGTCGATCTTCTGAAGGTCGACGTCACCTCGATCCACGATCTCTCGGACCAGGTGGAAGCGGTGCAAGATGTGCTTCGTCCGCTGATGTGCTTTGGGTTCCTTCACCAAAGCTATGGCACCAGTGCTGTCGCAGTAGAGCAGTACTGGACCATCGAGGGAGGGTACTACTCCGAGCTCGTTGATGAATTTTCTCAGCCACACAGCTTCCTTCGCGGCATCCGATGCTGCGATGTACTCCGCTTCACAAACAGAGTCTGCCACAGTATGCTACTTGGAATTCTTCCAGCATATGGCTCCACCATTCAGAGTAAAGATATAATCCGACACGCTCCTACTGTCATCATGGTCAGATTGGAAGCTAGAGTTTGTGAACCCCACAAGTTTCAGATCTGACTTGCCATAAACCAACCATTGGTCCTTAGTATTTCTCAAATACTTAAGGATGGCTTTAACCACTTTCCAGTGATTTTCTCCAGGATCAGATTGGTATCTACTCACTACTCCTAGTGAGTATGCCACATCTGGTCTTGTACATGTCATGGCGTACATGATAGATCCCACGACTGAAGCATATGGGACTCTACTCATACGCTCTCTCTTCAGGAGTTGTCGGATAATCCTTCTTAGAGAGAGAAATTCCATGGCCTATCGGTAGATAGCCCTTCTTGGAATTCTCCATGCTGAACCTTTTCAGCACAGTGTCTATGTACATGGACTGGGATAACCCAAGCATCCTTTTAGATCTATCCCTATAGATCTTCATCCCTAGGATGTAGGATGCTTCACCCAAGTCCTTCATGGAGAACTGTGATGACAACCAAACTTTTATTCCCTGTAGTGCGGGGATGTAATTCTCGATTAAGAGAATGTCATCCACGTACAAGACAAGGAATACCACAACTGGACCATTTGCCCATTTATAGATGCAGGGCTATTCTCCATTCTTAATGAAGCCATACGTTTTGATCACCTTATCAAAATGTATGTTCCAACTCCGAGAAGCTTGCTTCAGTCCGTAAATGGATCTCTGAAGCTTGCACACCTTGGACTCATCTGTGGATGTAAACCCCTCAGATTGTATCATATACACCTCTTCGGTCAGCTCTCCATTCAAGAAAGCTGTCTTTACATCCATCTGCCAGATCTCATAATCCAGATGGACAGCTATTGCAAGCATTATCCGAATGGATTTGAGCATTACCACAGGGGAAAACATCTCGTCATAGTCAATACCATAACGTTGACGATACCCCTTGGCGATCAGACAGGCTTTATAGGTCTCCATCTTTCCATCTGCGCCCCTCTTCCTTTTGAAGATCAATTTACACCCAATGGGTTTAACCCCTTCAGGTGGGTCAACCAATGTCCATACATTGTTGACCTTCATGGACTCTATTTCGGATTCATGACTTCAAGCCATTTCTCGGAATCAGATCTCTGCATTGCATCCATATAGGTGATCGGATCCTCATTATTCTCATCAAGTTCGATGGGATCACCGTCCCGGATCAAGAAACTGTAGTATCTGTCCGACTGACGCGGTACTCTACCGGATCGCCTTAATGAAGCAGGTATATTGGGTTTCGGATATGATCTAATCATATCAGACTCAGGTTCAGCTATTGGTGTCGGTCCTTCTACCTGTTGAACTTCATCAAGTTCAATCTTAGAGGCAACAGTTCCTTCACCAAGGAACTTCTTTTCTAAAAAGAATGCCTTAAGACTGACGAACACCTTTTGTTCATCAGTATGGTAGAAAAAATATCCTTTTATCTCTATGGGATACCCTATTAATGAGCATTTGTCAGACCTAGGTCCAAATTTGTCTGTGACTAATCATTTGACATAGGTCGAGCACCCCCAGACCCTAAGGTGTGAAAGTGCTGGCTTACGTCTCGTCCGTTTCTCATATGGAGTCTTAATTACAGACTTACTTGAAATCCTATTTAACAGATAACAGGCCGATTCGAGTGCATATCCCCAGAAGGATATTGGCAAGCTAGCAAAACCCATCATGGATCGGACCATGTCTAACAGAGTTCGATTCCTCCTTTCAGACACACCATTATGCTGTGGTGTTCCTGGAGGAGTCCATTGGGAGAGAATCCCATTCTCTCCTAGATATGTGAGAAATTCACTAGAAAGGTATTCTCCTCCTTGATTAGATCGAAGAGTTTTAATACTCTTCCCAGTTTGTTTTTCTACTTCACTTCGAAATCGTTTGAACATTTCAAATGAATCCGACTTATGTTTCATCAGATAGATATATCCATATCAGGATAGGTCATCCGTGAAAGTTATGAAGTAGAAATATCCACCTCTAGCACTGGTGCTCATGGGCCCGCATACATCAGTATGTACTAGGCCCAAGAGCTCAGTAGCTCTCTCACCTTATCCAGTAAAAGGTGACTTGGTCATTTTGCCAAGAAGACAAGACTCACAGGTTGAAAGTGATTCACAATCACTGACTTCGAGGATTCCCTCTTGAGTCAACCTGTTTATTCTGTTCTTGTTTATACGACCTAGCCTACAGTGCCATAAGTAGATACTATCTAATCTAGGATGCTTGCCAGTAGAATAGACTCTTATCAGGCTTGATCTTTTTGGTCTGTCTCTGCACTGATTTCCTAGCCTGAACTTGCACCTTCTTCACTTTCTTCTTCTTGTTCTTCTTCCCTTTCTTAAAAGGTCGAGAACCAGAAGATGAACCTCCCACTAAGTTCACCGACTCCTTGTGAAGTTGGTGATCCTTCTCAAAGTTCTGAAGCAACCCCAGTAACCCGTGGTAGTTCTCTTCAGGCTTTGTCATTCTATAATGAGTGAGGAATGGGAGATAAGACTTGGGCAGCGAGTACAGTATTGCATCATTCCCAAGCTGCTCATTCAAGGGAAAGCCGAGCTTGCTCAATCGTTCCATCAGCTCGATCATGTACAATACATGATCAGTGACAGAGGCACCATCCCGCATTTTGGCGTTGAAGATGACACAACTAGTCTTGTGCCTCTCCACGTCATCGGGTGTGCCAAAGGCATCCTCCAACACTTAAAGCATGTCCTTTGGCTGAGCCATCTCGAATCTGTGACTAAACTCGTCGCTCATGGTAGCCAGCAAGATACAACGCACCATAGTCCGATCACTGAGCCACTTCTGGTAAGTGTCTCTGACTGTTCCACGTGCATTGACAATTGGCTCCTCAGGTGCAGGATCCATTATCACATATAGGATCCGTTCATGCTCCAGGACTATCTTCAACTTTCGGTACCAACTACCGAAGTTGGGTCCCACCAACTTATCATTGTCCAACAATGATCGGAGCGATAGGGAAGTGGCCATATTTGCACAAAGGAGAACCATAACCTAATTAGTAATTGATTCATTAAACCTAAAGATTTGGACTTTAATCAAAAGGTTTCTCCCACTATTTTATTCGAATCGGTAGCCTCTACCTCCAATTCGAGGAATTACCCTAATTCCTTAGTGGGTACTAGAATCCACTTAGACTGCACACAAGTCCAACTTTGGTTGGCCAACCCATGTACATCTAAGGATAGGTTCATAACCAATTGTTTCTCTAAACAATTTCTAGTAATTTTAATTTTGCCCTAGAAACCTAATCAGTAGGCTTTGGCCTCCACTGTAAGGATCCGGTTAGGTCCAACCATTAACATGATCATACTTGGTGTATCTAACCAACGAATGATTAAGCCCAACTTTGGTTGGCTCACCTAACCACCATTAGAGAGATAATTCCAAGTCGTCATATGATGAGTGATAATTCCATTAGTCAACAAGCACCAGGCCTTTGGGTCTGCAATGATTATTGAGTTAATGGACTCATTATCAAACACCTTAATGGGAGGCTATGACTCAGTTATCTCCATAACTTTGTCATTTTAAGGACCTAATAATTTTATAGGATTTAAATAATTTAGAGGATGAGGTCAGATGAACCAGCTTATCATGATCCTCTCACTGACTTCACCAAGTCAGCTTAAGGGAGACCATTAAAAGGGCTGGTCTAGGAGCACCTAAATCAGTCACACTGATTTACCTAGCTGACATGGGTCAGCTCGAATAGTCAAGTGATCCGATCAAAACATAATTTCACCAAGAGGCCAGGTAAGTTCGATCAGTGGGAGGGTCTGCCAAAGCTTGCCTTAGACACCATCAGAAATGACCAGATAAGCGGGCTCTCAATTAAAAACCATCGGTCTGATTTACCTTAGACACCAACTGGTTTAATTAGTTTCGATTAGATCAACCTAACAGTTCATGCTAGACCGCTTAGCCAAGAATCAAGTCCATTTGGTTCTCGTTAAAGACATGGACTTGACCAACTACAACTATTGTAATTGATCTAGAGAATCTTTGACCTAATCTAAGACAATAATTGATTAGATTTAGTCAATTCTCTAATTAAGTCCATCTTTAATCTAACCATAGGTCTAACCCAATTAATGGACCTAATTCTCACTAACCCATTAATCCAATGTGTTATGATTTGTGTCTTAGGTTCTTCAATTCACAATCCTAGAACCTAATCAAACAACTTCTTAATTCTTAATTAAGTTTTGGGCTGAGGGTTGGGTTTGACTTTTCAAAAAATAATTTTCATATTTGTAAAATAATTTTACAATATGATTCTACCAACCATATTGCATGTTTGATTCATAATCAAGATGCAAGTGAAATAAACATGAAACTACTTTAGATCTAATCTAAACAGATTCATGTAATTGAAATAATTTTAACTTTAAACAATTTCTTTGCACAAAAATTATTAACAAAGAGATTTTATTTTAGATTTAAATATCTTTTAAATCTAATAAATTATAAATTTAATCTAGATCATATCTAACAAATTTATGATTAAAGATAGATCTACACAAACTAGGACAACCTTTGCACTGTAAAGGGTAAACCTTACAGCAAGACAACCTTGCAGTTCGTGATTGATCTAAAATTTTAATTTCAGATTTAATAATCAGATTATAAATTAGATCTAATCTAAGAAATAATCTAAGTATGTATAAATAATCATGTAATAAAGAACCTGGCTCTGATACCAATTGAAGGAACCAGATCTAGGGTTTCAGGGTTAGATCTTGAAACTTTTTCAAGATCATACAGCGGAAGACTAAAATAAATCAAAATTTATTTTTTAAAACTAGAGAATCCCTAGATCTAAGATCCTATTACATGATTATTACATAGCATCAAATCAGAAATTAAAATATACAAATATAGCACGAACTACATGTTGATCATATCAACATGTTTCTATACTACATCTAATGTATGTATTAAACAATAGATCAGATCTATTACCTTGCAAGTTAGACATTCTAACCTCGCTGATCTGGACTTGAGGATGATGTTACAAGCCGCACATGCATCCGGCCTCTAGGAGTCATCCACACGAGCCCACGAATCTCGATCAGAAGTCCTGCTTCAGAAAATCAGCACAGTATGCTAGTACTGCACAGATCCTTCTTTGATGGTTGATCTGGTGTCTCCTTCTTCTTGATTTAGACTCTTCCAAAGATAGAAAGCAAAAGGAGGAGTTTTAGATCTGAAATGCTCTCAGGAAACTCAAGATTGAGGAAGGAAAGATATGAAAACAAAAAACCCTAGAAGAAGACCCTCTTCTTCTTCACGTTTTTCTCTCTAGACACCCTAACTTGCATCTTTTATATCTCCATGACCTAAAGGTCTTTCTCTTTGATTTTTGGATGGTTCAAAAGTCTCTGAAATATCTATCTTCTTCAAAAATTTTATGAAGAAACTCATCTTATATAGAGAGATATGATAGAGTCCTTGTCTAGGTCAAATACCTAGTCAAGGCTTATCCAAACATGGCAAGTTAAGGGGCGCCCAACTCTTGAGCACCTCCTCCATATTTTTGTGCATAGATCACTAGCAAAGGGTGCAAAATATATATCCTAAAAGCCACAAAAATTCTAAAAAAAAAAATTAGATAAATTTGGTACAAAATTGAAAGAGTTTTGGATTTCTAAAACTCTATCTCATAGAATTCAAAATCCAAACTTATTTCTTTTTGATTTGATCCAAACCACCTTCCATGTGAGAAAGAAGAGAGGAAACCTTTTATAAACATGGGAGAGACCTGGGAGAGGGCTTTTGTTGCACAAAATAAGTGGAGATTGGCGTTGAATAAGAGAGAGGGCATGGGAAAGGCTTATGTGGCGCAAGATGGAATCCTAGTCTTACTAGGATTCTATCTTATGACTTGTTTTAATTTGGTTTCCCAAACCAAATCAAACCAAAATTAGATCAACCTGATTAAAATATATTTTAACCTAATTAAGAACCTAATTTAATCAGATTAAATTAGATTTAAATCTGATTTAATTTTCTAATCAAATTAGAAATTAGATTGACTCAAGTCCTAGTTGAACTAGGACTAGTTTTTCTTTGCACTTGGCTTATCCAATAAATCAATTGGACTTGATCCAATCAAGCTCAAACTAAATCTAATTAAATCATATTTAATTAGACTTAATCTCAGCCCATTGGCTTAATCAAATTAAGCCAATTAGCAATCAAATTGCTAATCGATCCTCCTGCAACACTTGTACTGGGTTAAATGTCAATCGTATTGATCATTTAACCCTAGAACGATTCTTAATCGTTGATCAACCATCCGATCGGATCATGAACTCTAATGTGTGTGACCTCATAGGTCCGAACCTAAGCTGGTAGCACAGGAATAAATTTCTGTACCAATCGAAGTGACCATCTAGCAATGGTATCCGATGACCAGATAGGTTGAATGTATAGAACAACATCCTTAGAACCCATGCGGATATAGTTTTCATATAATTCATCCCCTTGACCAAAATGATCATAGGACACCCCAGAGTTCAACTGTCAACTCTGATCAGGTTGTCCACATTGTATTTCAAAATATCAAATCCATTTGATGGGTTACTCTGGCCAAGGTTTTGCTAAATTGAAATACAGCGACTCATTCTTCTCCAACTCTTGGAGTGGTCAATCCCATCTCGATCACACTCTGACTTCGCAAGTACTTGACTGTGCCCAGAAGCCTTTCGTCCCTGAATTAGAAATTCAGTTAGTCCAGTACTAAAGCACAGTGAGTTGCTTGCAAGTCACTGAGGCGATCTCAAGTCTAAGAGACACTTATACCTATATCCCATCAGAGACATTCTCGACAGCAGAATACTCTGGAGTTGGTCACGTTCAATGACGATGTACCCTTACATCTCACCTGTATGCCATACCAGTGTCTCCACACTCCTTGGTTAAGAGGACAACCAACCCATATGTGTTGCTCCTAGATTGATTTTTATGATTACAAAGCAGATTGAAGGGATACAAATAATTTTAAAATGAAAAAGTCCTTATGCTCTTCAAGGACAAAATCATAATTTCACTAAAATCCTGATTTGATAGTACCATTTGGTAGAACAAATGATTTGAAATCTATTGGTGAAAATTTCATTGTGTTTGGACTTATATTTTTGAAGTTATGAAGGTTTGAAGTGCATGAGTCGACTCATGAGTCAACTCATGGCACTGTGAGCTGATTGGCACGCAAAAATTCTCCTTGGCATGCTAGTTTTCTGGCTTGGCACGACCTGTGAGTCGACTCATGAGTCGACCCACAAGGCATGAGTCGACTCATGAGTCGACCCCTGCTAATTTGAGCCAAGAATTTCCAGAAACGCATTCTCTGGTTTTTGCAACAGAGGTCGACTCATGAGTCGACCCCTGAAGCATGAGTCGACTCATGAGTCGACCCCTGCGACGGGAAATGTCAGCAATGGCTATTTTTTTGCCCGTTTTAATTGCCTTTTATGCTTCCTAAAATTGCTCTAACGGCTCTTTATCTGCCTAAATTATTTTCTCTTACTTCTAATGTCATAAAATGCTTTAAATGGTGAAAGAAATTGCAGATTAAATAGTAGATCAAACGTGAAATCAAAGGAGAGAAAAATAGAAGAAAGGATCCGAAATCTGTACGAAAAAGCCTGAGATCAACGAAATATCCAAAAAGAAAAAGAGAGAGGATCCACAATATACAAGAGAGATTGTGAAAGAGAAAAGCAAGAGCATTCAAGAGGATCTTTCAAGCCTATTGTTCAACCTTGATCTAGAGATCTTCCAAAGCTTTCAAGAGATCTTCAATCAACAATCAACCTCTTCTCAAGCATTCGTTCAAGCGTTCATCCACTTTGAGAAAATCCGAAAAGGGGTTCTTCATTTGAGTAAAAGTTTTTATTGTTATATTCGCTCATTTAAAGGAGCTGTTATTGTATTAATCTGTGCTCAAAATTTTCTAACTCTTTGTGAGTTTTAGTTCTTGTTTTTGAAGGATTTTCAAAACAAGAAAAGGTTGATCCGAACCTGAAATCGGAGTGTTTTGGATTTACTTGTACCCGGGAAACAAGTGATCTAGCTTGGGATAGCTAGTATCGGAGTTTCCGACGTTTTGTATTCGGGTTGAATACAAAGTATAGTGGATTGAAATTCCCAAGTAGGAGCTTGGGGAGTGGATGTAGGTGCAAGGTTAGCACCGAACCACTATAAATTCTTGTGTTTGTGGTGTGCTTTATCGCTTCACTTTATTTCTTTATTATATTCTTGCATTCCTGCTTTAGGTAATTAATATTGAATTAAAGTCTTTGTTTTGTTCTTCATAAGTAATCAGTTGGGCTTAAAATTTTTAGAAACCCAATTCACCCCCCCCCTCTTGGGTTGCATAGCTGGGCAACAAGTGGTATCAGAGCCGGTGCTCTAGCCCTTCTTTGATCTAACAATCAAAGAGCCAAAGATCTATGGCAACCCATGTCGGTACTTCTCTAGCCGAGGGGCAATCAACAAACCGACCTCCACTTTTCAATGGGTCTAATTACACCTATTGGAAAGCTCGGATGAAGATTTTCATACAAGCACTCGACTATGATATGTGGAGTATCATAGTGAATGGTCCTCACACACCCATCAAGATTATAGATGGTGAGGAGTCAACCAAACCCGAGAAAGAATGGGATGAGGTTGACAAGAAATTGGCACAATTAAATGCCAAAGCCATGAATGTTCTTTATTGTGCACTAGATGCTAGTGAATTCAATCGTATTTCTACTTGTGCATCTGCTAAAGAAATATGGGATAGGTTAGAAGTAACCCATGAGGGAACAAATCAAGTAAAAGAGTCTAAAATAAACATGCTTGTACATAAATATGAATTGTTCAAAATAGAGCATGATGAGTCCATAACTGCCATGTTTACTCGTTTTACTGATATAATTAATGGTTTGAAGAGTCTTGGCAAATCTTATACTAACAGTGAACTTGTAAGGAAGATTCTCAGGTCACTGCCAAGAACTTGGGAAGCCAAGGTGACTGCCATCCAAGAAGCAAAGGACTTGAACACTCTACCTCTAGAAGAGCTTCTTGGATCCTTGATGACTCATGAACTGAGCATGAAGCAACATCAAGAGGATGAAGTCAAAAAGAAAAGAACCATTGCCCTCAAATCCACAACTTCGCCTGATTATGAAACGGATGAATCTGAAGATGAAGAACAGGATGAAGAGATGGCACTCATCATCCGAAAATTTAAGAAGTTTCTAAGAAAAAGGAAACAGGGGATGAGAAAGAAATTCACAAAAGGGGAACAAAGCAAAGAAAAAGAGAAAGATCAACCCCTTACATGCTACGAGTGCAAGAAGCTGGGACATTTCAGATCCGAATATCCACAACTGAAAAAAGGTCCCAAAAAGTTCAAAAAGAAGGCAATGATGGCGACTTGGAGTGCGAGTGATGACTCAAGCTCCGACGAGGAAACCTCAACAGAACAAGCCAATCTGTGTCTGATGGCACATGAAAATGAGGTAACTTCTGAATCCACTAGTGAATTCACATTTGAAGAATTGCATGAAGCTTTCTATGACTCAATTGATGAATTAAAGAAACTAGGAAAGAAAAACAAAGAACTGAAATTGGAAAATCAGTCCTTAGTGAAACAAGCTGAAATTCTTTCAATTGAAAAACTCACCTTGAGTCAAGAAAATCAAAACTTAAAGGATGAAATTAACAAGCTGAAATCTATAATAGATAAGTTCACAATAAGTTCAAACAAACTAAATATGATCCTTGAAAATCAGAAAGCTATATATGATAAGGCTGGACTTGGCTATAAACCTCTGAAGAAACAAAAGTTTCTAAAGGATATTTATATAAATTATTCAGGTAACAAGTCTACAAATATTACTTGTTTCAAATGTGGTAGAATAGGACATAAATCATACACATGCCTTAAATCTACCAATACAATTATAAAGAAAATATGGGTTCCAAAAGGAACCATTCTGACTAACCCAAAAGGACCCAAGAAAGCTTGGGTACCTAAGACAGAGACTTGACCTTTGCTTGCAGGTGTGTCTAGCATCCCAAGAAGGAAACAGGAAATGGTATCTTGACAGTGGATGCTCGAGACACATGACTGGTGATGAATCACAATTCATCACGCTTGATGCTAAGGATGGAGGGATGGTCACCTTTGGAGATAATGGCAAAGGAAAGATCATCGGGATAGGTAACATTGGTATCACTCCCTCCAAATACATTGAGAATGTTTTACTAGTTAAAGGTTTAAAGCATAACTTACTTAGCATTAGTCAATTCTGTGATAAAGGGTATAAAGTAGTTTTTGAATCATCTGTTTGCATTGTGACTAGTCCTATTAACGATGGCATTAAATTTATAGGACATAGGCATGGCAATGTTTATATGATAGATTTGAATGACTTAGCCAAATTAGACATGCAATGCCTAGTATCCTTGAATGCTAAAATCAATGAGACTAGTTGGCTGTGGCATCGTAGACTTGCACATATCAGCATGCATTCTCTTTCAAAATTAATTAAGAAAGATTTAGTTCTCGGTTTGCCAAAACTGAATTTTGAAAAGGATAGAATCTGTGATGCATGCCAATTAGGTAAACAAACTAGAGTATCATTTAAATCCAAAAACACTGTTTCAACTTCTAGACCATTAGAGCTCTTACATATGGACTTATTTGGACCAACAAGAACCACCAGTCTAGGAGGAAAAAGATATGGCTTTGTAATTATAGATGATTACTCTCGTTTTACTTGAGTTTTCTTTTTGGCTCACAAAAATAAAACTTTTCATATTTTCACTAAATTTCATCGAAAAGTCTCTAATGAAAAAGGATTTTCAATTCAAAATATTAGAAGTGATCATGGAACTGAATTTGAAAATCAAGATTTTGAAAATTTTTGTGATGAAAAAAGAATTGGCCATAACTTCTCTGCTCCTAGGACACCCCAACAAAATGGGGTAGTTGAAAGGAAAAACAGAACCTTAGAAGAAATGGCCCGTACCATGCTTTGTGAAAGCAACCTTCCAAGATATTTTTGGGCGGAAGCTATTAACACAGCATGTTACATTTTAAATCGTGCTTTAATTAGATAATTTTTAAAGAAAACCCCCTATGAACTTTGGAAAGGAAGAAAACCAAATATTGCATATTTTCATGTCTTTGGTTGCCGATGTTTTGTATTAAATAATGAAAAAGAAAAACTTGATAAATTTGATGCAAAATCAGATGAAGCAATCTTTTTAGGTTACTCCTCCACTAGTAAAGTATTTAGAGTTTTCAACAAAAGAACTTTAGTAGTTGAGGAGTCCATACATGTTGTTTTTGATGAATCTAACGATCTTCCTTCAAGGAAGAATGAGGGTGTTGATGATGCAGAGCCACTAATAGAAGGTATGAAGGAGATCACTCTGAAAAACTCAGCAACTCCAGAAGACAACGATCAAGAAGATAAACAAGATGAGAGAAGTGAAGAAATTCAAGAACAACCTCAAGGTACAAATGACCTACCCAAGGAATGGAGGTATGTTCACAACCACCCTAAGGAGTTAATTATCGGTGATCCTATGCATGGGGTAAAAACACGTTCTTCACTTAAAGATGTACTTAATCATTGTGCTTTTGTATCTCAACTTGAACCTAAAACTTTTGAAGAAGCTGAAAATGATCATAACTGGATTAATGCTATGCAAGAGGAACTTAATCAATTTGAAAGAAATAATGTTTGGACCTTAGTATCAAGACCTAAAGATTATTCAATAATTGGCACAAAATGGGTCTTTAGAAATAAATTAGATGAGCATGGAAATGTAATTAGAAATAAAGCAAGACTGGTTGCTAAGGGATATAATCAAGAAGAAGGAATTGATTTTGATGAAACCTTTGCACCTGTTGCTAGATTAGAAGCTATTAGACTTCTACTTGCATACGCTTGCTTTATGAATTTCAAGTTATTTCAAATGGATGTTAAAAGTATATTTTTAAATGGATATATCTCTGAAGAAGTATATGTAGAACAACCCCCTGGATTTGAAAATCATGCTTTTCCTAATCATGTCTTTAGATTAAATAAAGCTTTATATGGATTAAAACAAGCACCTAGAGCATGGTATGTAAGACTAAGCAAATTTCTACTAAATAATGATTTTTCAAGAGGCAATGTAGATATAACCCTATTTATTAAAAGAAATCAAAATGATATGCTAATTATACAAATTTATGTTGATGACATAATTTTTGGGTCTACTAATGAATCCCTTTGTCAAGACTTCGCTAAGCTTATGCAGGGGGAGTTCGAGATGAGCATGATGGGAGAACTCACCTTCTTCCTCGGACTCCAAATCAAACAATCAAAAGAGGGAATCTCCATCACCCAAAGCAAGTACACCAAGGAACTACTCAAAAGATTTGGAATAGAGAACTGCAAACCAATTGGCACACCAATGAGTCCCTCATGTAAGCTTGACAAGGATGATGAAGGTAAAAACGTAGACTTAAAATACTATAGAGGTATGATTGGCTCATTATTATATTTAACTGCAAGTAGGCCTGATATAATGTTTAGTGTTTGCTTATGTGCTAGATATCAATCTAATCCTAAAGAATCTCATTTGAATGCTGTTAAAAGAATCCTTAGATACTTAAATGGTACTCAAACTCTAGGGTTATGGTACTCTAAAGACTCACAAATTAATTTATTAGGATATTCAGATGCTGATTTTGCTGGATGTAAATTAGATAGAAAAAGCACAAGTGGAACTTACCAATTTCTTGGAGTTAACCTAATCTCATGGTTTAGCAAGAAACAAAATTCGGTGGCACTGTCTACGGCTGAGGCCGAATACATTGCAGCCGGAAGTTGTTGTGCTCAAATCTTGTAGATTAAGCAACAACTCGAAGACTTTAGAATCAAACTTAATGAAACACCAATAAGATGTGACAACACAAGTGCCATAAATCTATCTAAAAATCCAATTCAACATTCAAGATCCAAACATATTGAAATAAGACATCATTTCATAAGAGAATATGCTCAAAACAAAAGTATAATTCTTGAATATGTTTGCACTGAGAATCAATTAGCTGATATCTTTACAAAGGCCCTTAGTGAGGATAGATTCTGTGAAATTAGGAGAAATCTAGGAATTCTAGATCCATTTGCCTAAAATTTCTCAATTTCCAAAGAATTGATTAGAGCTCAAGTTTCAACATCTATCCTGGTCCCAAAAGCTCAAATTTATCATTCTAAAAACTTATCATTGAGCAAAATTCCTTCACTCAAAATTTCAAATTTTTCTGGAATTTATTCACATTTTTTCTGATTTTCTGAACTTCATGAGTCGACCCCCATGAGTCGACTCAATGGCAAACTTGTAAATCCCACCAACTTTCAACGGGTTCATTGTTATTATAAGGGTTACTGTTTGTGAGACGACTCATCTTCCCATCGTTCTTCTTCCAAAAGCCGTCTTCTCCAACTCTTCTTGCTCCAAATCCAAGGATTAATTTTGAGGCAATTCTCCCTCCTCTCCACCAAAAATCGCCTCCTTCAAAAGGATTTTCTGTGCTTTCTCGCTTTGCTTGGCGCGGTTGGAACGTGCCCTAGCACTTTACCGAACTTCCAAAATCCACTTCTTTTCTCCACCAAAATCCTTCGTCACTCTCTTGTGATCCCTCCTCCACTCATTTCAAGTCTTCTTGTCTGCTACTTTAGTGGATATGGCTCTAAAGATGAAGCTTCCCCAAAGAAGGAAATCAATCCGTGAGCCTGAAGAAGTTGTCCGAAAGAAAAGGCATGCTCAGTCTTCAACTGCTCCCACTCCAGTTTCAGTACCTACTCAAGGTCCCTCTCAATCCTCCATAAGCCCCAGTGTAAATCCTCTTTCTGATAGAAAAGTAGAAACCGGGAAAAATATAGATTTTCGGTTCTTTGAGAAAGAAGGCTTTACTTTTGCAAGTAAAATTAAAAATCAAGGATGAGAACTCTATTGCTCTCTTAAGGAAGTCACCTATGTTGACCTAGTAAGAGAATTCTACCAGAATCTACATTATGGAAATGGGTCAGTGACTTCAACTGTAAAGGGAATTGATATCTGCTTGGATTCTAGGATATTGAGAGAAATACTTCAGTTGCCTAGTGAAGGATATTCATATATGGAACTCCCAATTAAAGAAGAGGGGATCAGAATGATCTTAGGAGAAACTTATTCAGGAAGTTTAAACAAGTTAGAAGCAAAGATTTTGTCCATTGAGATGAGGGTGCTGCATCAGATAGTTTCAAAACTCTTCCTTCCTAGGAGTGGTAGACATGACTTACTTTCCAGCAGAGATGTTAGTGTCATGTTTCATGTCATCACTCAGACCCCCCTGAACCTCCCTGCACTTATGATAGAGGCCATGAGAGAAACTTTGAACAGATCCAAGGCACACTTGCCTTATGATATGGCCCTTAC
Source organism: Elaeis guineensis (assembly GCF_000442705.2). Classification (NCBI taxonomy): domain Eukaryota; kingdom Viridiplantae; phylum Streptophyta; class Magnoliopsida; order Arecales; family Arecaceae; genus Elaeis; species Elaeis guineensis. The sequence goes on from NC_025997.2 coordinate 74,377,438, forward strand.
TAGAGTATTTAGGAGGTTTGGAGTTAGCTGTGAGGGGGAGGCACCTACCAAACTCTCACATGTGGACACTTTCAACCAACACAGCCTGCACCGAATGGGAATTACAAAGACTGTTGGTGGTTGGATCAAGGGCTCTGAAGAAAGAACTGAGGATAGAGCTGAAACAAGAGCTGAAGACAGAACTGAAGGCAGAGTAGAAGAAGAAGGTCCATCTTCTCCTGTACATGACTTCAGGGCAGCTTCACCAGATACCCAATTCATTCCTGATACTGAGGCTGGCCCTTCAGAGTTTACTAGGATGCCCACACCAGTGTATCAGCCAGAGAGCAGAGCACCTCATTCAGAGTTCAGACTGGCTGACGATCAGATCGAGCATATATCTCAGCGTGTGGCTTCTTTGCTGTCTAGTCAGTGGGGTAGTACTTCTTTTACACCTGGAGCCACCTCTTCTGATCAGACCATTACTCCCCACATCTCCACTGTGTTTCAGATGATATCAGATCAGTCCATCAAGATCCAGCAGCTTGAGGACACAGTCTGGAGACTTACTGGCAGAGTTCTTGACTTGCAGGGGCAAGTCCTTGCTTTGGCCCATCCCCAGCCACAGGAGTCTACTATTGAGGTCACAGACCTCACTGCAGAGGCTGGCAGGCTCAGAGGAGCACTAGAAGGTGGATATGAATTACTGAGGAAAGAGATCCGAGGATCGAGTGAGCATGCTACCACTCAGTTCACTGCTCTACTTCAATCTGTTTCCAGAGCACTGAACGTACTTGATTCTATTAGACTCACCCTTTCTGTTCAGTCCCTAGCATCTCAGCGTTCTCAGCCACCCAGTTCATCTCGCTCTCCTGCTCGTGGCAGAGGCAGACGGGGTAGAGGACGCACTTCTGATCCATCATCTCCTCACCCTATCTCTGATGACTCCGATCATTGACTTATCTTGATCTTTACTAGATCCTAGGTGTTAGTATCTTGTTCTAGGATCTATACCTTGGGGCCATGTATTGACAATTAGCTGGTTGAATTTTATTTTTTAAGAATTATGTATTGAAACAATTATGATATTAATGGAATCATCTATTACCTATATTTCTACCTTTTGTAATGATATTGATCATAGTTTGGTTATATATATTCTCCTTGTTGAAATATTATCTTCTTTTTGTTGTTGTTTGCTGTTGATAATTGCTATATTAAGGGGGAGCAAACATCTGTGATATACTTTAAAAGGAGAGAAATTAAAGAATATTTTTGAAAAAGAAAAAGTTAACCATGTCTGATGATGTCAAAAAGGGGGAGAAAGTAAACAATTAAACAAAAAGCAAGCAACTCATTAAAAGCAAAACCCTAAATTATGAAAGAAAAAGGGAGAGAAATTAAACAAAAAGCAAGAAAAAGGGGGAGAAATTAAACAAAAAGCAACCCATCAAAAGCAAAATTACAAATTATGAGAAATTAATTGAAGAATTTAAAGTACAATGCTAAGTATAATGCAATTATGTAACTTTTAAATTACTTCTTTACATATGCTCTGATTTACCTTAAAAATTTAAATATGCTCTGATATATTTTAAAATTCAAACTTGCTCTGATATATCTTTTGAAATTTACCTTGATACATCTTAAGAAATTTAACTTACTCTGATACTCCCTAAAATTTCTTTTAACTTGCTCTGATACATTATAAAATTTGCTCTGATACAGTGTAAAATTTTCTCTGATACATTACAAAATTTGCTCTGATACAGTGTGAAATTTTCTTTGATACATTACAAAATTTGCTCTGATACAGTGTGAAATTTTTTCTGATACATTATAAAATTTGCTCTGATACAGTGTAAAATTTTCTCTGATACATTATAAAATTTGCTCTGATACAGTGTGAAATTTTCTCTGTTATATTATAACATTTACTCTGATACATTGTAAAATCTTTTCGGATAACATTATAAAAATTATTTTTTCTTGCTCTGATATATTGAAAAAATTTATTTTTTTCTCTTGCTCTGATATATCTTAAACTCAAAATGATCTAATACTCTTTTCAAATATTTATGAAAATGGACAAACTATTTTTGCATATGACCATTTATATCACATACCAAAAGAATCATATTTTTAAGCATATACACCTATAGTGCATTCTTTTGACATTAATGCATTCACATAAATACTTTTGTTCAAGTGTTTTGTCATCATCAAAAAGAGGGAGATTGTTGCTCCTAGATTGATTTTGATGATTACAAAGCAGATTGAAGGGATACAAATAATTTTAAAATGAAAAAGTCCTTATGCTCTTCAAGGGCAAAATCATAATTTCACTAAAATCCTGATTTGATAGTACCATTTGGTAGAACAAATGATTTGAAATCTATTGGTGAAAATTTCATTGTGTTTGGACTTATATTTTTGAAGTTATGAAGGTTTGAAGTGCATGAGTCGACTCATGAGTCAACTCATGGCACTGTGAGCTGATTGGTACGCAAAAATTCTCCTTGGTACGCTAGTTTTCTGGCTTGGCACGACCTGTGAGTCGACTCATGAGTCGACCCACAAGGCATGAGTCGACTCATGAGTCGACCCTTGCTAATTTGAGCCAAGAATTTCCAGAAACGCATTCTCTGGTTTTTGCAACAGAGGTCGACTCATGAGTCGACCCCTGAAGCATGAGTCGACTCATGAGTCGACCCCTGCGACGGGAAATGTCAGCAACGGCTATTTTTTTGCCCGTTTTAATTGCCTTTTATGCTTCCTAAAATTGCTCTAACGGCTCTTTATCTGTCTAAATTATTTTCTCTTGCTTCTAATGTCATAAAATGCTTTAAATGGTGAAAGAAATTGCAGATTAAATAGTAGATCAAACGTGAAATCAAAGGAGAGAAAAATAGAAGAAAGGATCCGAAATCTGTACGAAAAAGCCTGAGATCAACGAAATATCCAAAAAGAAAAAGAGAGAGGATCCACAATATACAAGAGAGATTGTGAAAGAGAAAAGCAAGAGCATTCAAGAGGATCTTTCAAGCCTATTGTTCAACCTTGATCTAGAGATCTTCCAAAGCTTTCAAGAGATCTTCAATCAACAATCAACCTCTTCTCAAGCATTCGTTCAAGCGTTCATCCACTTTGAGAAAATCCGAAAAGGGGTTCTTCATTTGAGTAAAAGTTTTTATTGTTATATTCGCTCATTTAAAGGAGCTATTATTGTATTAATCTGTGCTCAAAATTTTCTAACTCTTTGTGAGTTTTAGTTCTTGTTTTTGGAGGATTTTCAAAACAAGGAAAGGTTGATCCGAACCTGAAATCGGAGTATTTTGGGTTTATTTGTACCCGAAAAATAAGTGATCTAGCTTGGGATAGCTAGTGTCGGAGTTTCCGACATTTTGTATTCGGGTTGAATACAAAGTATAGTGGATTGAAATTCCCAAGTAGGAGCTTGGGGAGTGGATGTAGGTGCAAGGTTAGCACCGAACCACTATAAATCCTTGTATTTGTGGTGTGCTTTATCGCTTCACTTTATTTCTTTATTATATTCTTGCATTCCTGCTTTAGGTAATTAATATTGAATTAAAGTCTTTGTTTTGTTCTTCATAAGTAATCAGTTGGGCTTAAAATTTTTAGAAACCCAATTCACCCCCCCCCCCCTCTTGGGTTGCATAGCTGGGCAACAATATGGCCTACAGCGACCTATACTCGATAGAAGCTGTCGTCCTTATTAACAGCTTATCATTTGGTCGTGAACAGTTTTAAGGACTAATCGATAAATCCTCTCTTTATCGAAATTAAATAGTCCTAAGGACTTCATCATAACAACGGAGTTCATTAGAAGATGAAAGCTTATGATGAAGATGCCAAATATATTTTATTTATTAACAAATCAATTACAATACTTGGTTGGTCAACCGTCAACAGCTTGACGATTGACTTTTTGGGACACATTTCCCAACAAGCGTATGGGTAGAATTCCATATGCTTCGGCAGTGGGATCTATCATGTATGTCATGACATGTACACGACCAGATGTGGCATACTCACTAGAGGTAGTGAGTAATCTGATCCAGGGGAGAATCACTGGAAGGTTGTTAAAACCATCCTGAAGTATTTAAGAAATACTAAGGACCAATGGCTTGTTTATGGTGAATCGGACTTGAGACTTATAGGGTTTACAGACTCTAGTTTCCAGTCTGATCACGATGACAGTAAAAGTGTGTCGGAATTTATTTTTACCCTTAATGGTGGGGCTATCTACTGAAAAAGTTCCAAGCAGCACACAGTGGCTGATTCAATTTGCGAGGCGGAGTATGTCGCCGCATCAGATGCTGCCAAAGAAGCAGTGTGGCTGAGGAAATTTATCACCGAGCTCGGAGTAGCATCCTCCCTTGTTGGTCCAGTTCTGCTCTACTGTGACAGCTCTGGAGCCATTGCTCAGGTGAGGAACCAAAGGCACACCAGCGGATGAAGCATATTCTGTGCCGCTACCATCTCATCCAAAAAATTATGGATCGAGGTGACGTCGATCTTCAGAAGATCGATGGGAAGGAGAACCTGACTGATCCATTCACTAAAGCCATTGCGGTGAAGGAGTTCGACAACTACAAGTCGAAGATGGGTATTAGATACTGCACCAATTGGCTTTAGGCCAAGTGGAAGATTGTTGGGAATAGTGTCCCAAAGCCAATCGTCAGCCTGTTGACGGTTGTGTTCATTTTTGTATTTGTACATGAATTATGAATTAATAAAAATTATTTTGATATTTTTCATCATAAAATGTTTCATCTTCTAATGAACTCCTATGTTGTGATGAAGTCTTTAGGACTATTTAGACTCGACAAAGGAGGATTTATCGTTTAGTCCTTAAATTTGTTCGCGACCAAATGATACATTGTTACCAAGGACGACAATATTTATCAAGCATAGGTCGTTGTGTGCCATATAGGTTGGTTGTCCTCTTAACCAATGAGTGTGGAGACACTGGTATGGCATACAGGTGAGATGTAAGGGTACATCTGCATTGAACGTGACCGACTCCGAAGCTATTTCTGCTGTCAAGATTTGCTCCGATGGAATATGGGTATAAATATCCCTCCGACCTGAGACTGCCACGGTGACTTACAAGCAACTCACTGCACTTAGGCACTGGACTACCTGAATTTTTAATTCAGTGATGGAAGGCTGCTGGGTGTAGTCAAGTACTTGACTTGTCGGTGCGTGTGTCAAGATGGAATTGACCACTCCAGTTTAGGAGTTGTGTACAGTTGTGTTTCAATTTAGTAAAATCTTGGCTAGGATAGTCCTTGTGAGGAGCACAGGACTGTTTGAGTTGAGCACGATTCGGATGATCTGATCAGGGTTGACAGTTTAACTCTGAGTCGTTCTAAACACAGGGGTCAAAAGGATGAATTATACAGTAACCATATTCATGTAGGTTCTGAGTGTTGCGATTGCGACTCTTCGACCTATCCGAACGTCGGGTACTATTGCTAGATGGTCACTTCGATTAGTACAGAAATTGATTCCTGTGCTACCGGCTTAGGTTCGAACCTGTGGGGTCACACACATTAGAGGTTCCTATCTAATCTGATGGCTGATGTAGAATCCTACATGTTTGGGACTTAGTGATCGAGAATCAGGATTCTCTGATCACGAGTTCCACACATTATGGGTACCGGGGTCAAGAGTCCCACTGGTTGGGACTTTTCGATCAGGGTTACATATCGATGAATTCTGATATCCGATTGCCCATCGAATTTGGACTCAATATTTATGAGAGGTTTAATTAGTGATTTGATCACTAACTAACTCAATTTGATTGAGTAATTATTTTTGGATCAAGTCCAATTGAATTGGATTCAGTTGGGTTTGACCCGATTAGGTTAAGAGTTGACCTAATCGTCAAGATGGTTTGGTCCCTGATTTGATCAGGAGTTAGGCTTAGTCAATTCTTGATTTGATTAGGATTTTATTGAGCCTAATTAAGCCTAATTAAGTTGGATTTAAATTAGTCTAATTGAACCTAACTTATTTAGTTCAATTAGGTTGGTTTAAATAATTAAACCACCTTGACCCAATCTCCATGCGCCACCTAACTTCCATTGCACCCATTTGAATTCATGAGAAGGAACTTCTCATGAATTTTTTTTCTCATGCCAAGCCCTCTCTACGCCCCACTTTAATGTGCCATATGAATGGATAAGGATGATTGGTTGGCCATTCAAATTCAAAATAAAGTTTGAATTTGAATGGGCAATCAATCTTTGCACCTTATCCCTTTTTTTACGTCCCATTTATTACATGAGAAAAAGTTTTTCATGAAATCACTCCATGCACAATTTAAGTCATGCCTCACGCCTTTAGTGGATAAGGGATGAGTTGGTGTCCATTTGAATCCAAAATTTAATTTGAATTCAAATGTGCAATGACTCATCTTTATCCTTTCTTTTGGATAAGATGTTTGATGTTGTTATAAAAGGAGAAGAAGAGTGGGGCATGCAAGAAGAAGATTTTTGAAGAAAAATTTTGGGGTATGAGAAGTCTTGTGCGTGAGAAAGAAGTCCATATCCTTCCAAGAGAAAAAGAAAGAAAAGAAAGAAAAGTGGGTGCAAGGTTTTCGATGAGTTCCCTAGAGTTTTTGCCTGGGGTTCGGGAAGTGAGAAAGTGAGCTACGAGTGTCGTGAGCCCACAAAATCTCTGAGAGATTTTCAACATCCTCTCAAGCACGTCTGTTGATAATCTAGAGCATCCAAAGAATCAACAAACATCGATCGAAGGAGTTCGATCAGCATCGACCGTCAAAAGGGCTCTACAACGAGCTAGCACTCGTGAGGAGTCGATCAGACCGAGAGCTTCATGTGGATGATCCACAGAGGCCAGACACGCTGTGTGGCTATATCGTGATGATCAGACTCTTCCGACGGTGATCAGATTGCGGCGATCTACTACCCGCACAAAGGTATTGTGTTCTGAACACATTATAATAAAGTGTTTGTTGTTCAAATTTGAATTTCAAATTTAAATGCATGTATGCTATATATCATATTTAGATCCTAGTGTAGGATAAATTTATGTTAATTAATTAGATTAATTAATATTTTTTTCACTGTAAAATCATGATTTTTAAAAAATTTTAAAATTACCATTTTACCCCTGCACTGAATTTTCCTATAAGTGTGCCACATCTGGTCGTGTACATGTCCTGATGTACATGATAGATCTCACTGCCGAAGCATATGGAATCTTACCCATATGCTCTCTCTGTTGAGGTATTGTCGAACAATCCCTCTTCGAGAGAGAAATTCCATGGCCTATCGAAAGATAGGCTTTCTTGGAATTTTCCATGCTGAACATCTTCAGCATAGTATCAATGTACGTGGACTGAGATAAACTAAGCAACCTTTTATATCTATCCCTATAGATCCTCATCCCTAGGATGTAGAAAGCTTCTCCCAGATCCTTCATGGAGAACTATGACGACAGCCAAATCTTTATTCCTTGTAATGCAGGGACATCATTCTCGATTAAGAGAATGTCATCCACATACAATACAAGAAATACTACTACTGGACCATTAGCCCACTTATAAATGCATGGCTCTTCTCCGTTCTTAACGAAGCTATACGTCTTGATCATCTTATCAAAACGTATGTTCCCACTCCGTGATGCCTGCTTAAGTCCATAAATAGACCTCTATAGCCTGCACACCTTAGACTCATCTGTGGATGTGAATCCTTCAGGTTGTATCTGTTGGGAAATGTGTCCTAAAAAGCCAATCGTCAAGCTGGTGATGGTTGAGCAACCAAGTATTGTAATTGATTTGTTAATAAATAAAATATATTTGGCATTTTCATCATAAGCTTTCATCTTCTAATGAACTCCGTTGTTATGATGAAGTCCTTAGGACTATTTAGATTCGATAAAGAGAGGATTTATCGATTAGTCCTTAAAACTGTTCACGACCAAATGATAGGCTGTTAATAAGGACGACAGCTTCTATCGAGCATAGGTCGCTGTAGGCCATATGGGTTGGTTGTCCTCTTAACCAAGGAGTGTGGAGACACTGGTATGGCATACAGGTGAGATGTAAGGGTACATCGTCATTGAACGTGACCAACTCCAGAGCATTCTGCTGTCGAGAATATCTCTGATGGGATATAGGTATAAGTGTCCCTTAGACTTGAGATCACCTCAGTGACTTGCAAGCAACTCACTGTGCTTTGGTACTGGACTAACTGAATTTCTAATTCAGGGACGGAAGGCTTCTGGGCACAGTCAAGTACTTACAAAGTCAGAGTGTGATCGAGATGGGATTGACCACTCCAAGAGTTGGAGAAGAATGAGTCGCTGTATTTCAATTTAGCAAAACCTTGGCCATGGTAATCCATCAGATGGATTTGATATTTTGAAATACAATGTGGACAACCTGATCAGAGTTGACAGTTGAGCTCTGGGGTGTCCTATGATCATTTTGGTCAAGGGGATGAATTATATGAAAACTATATCCGCATGGGTTCTAAGGATGTTGTTCTACACATTCGACCTATCCGGACGTCGGGTACCATTGCTAGATGGTCACTTCGATTGGTATAGAAATTTGTTTCTATGCTACCGGCTTAGGTTCGGACCTATGAGGTCACACACATTAGAGTTCATGATCCAATCCGATGGTTGATCAACGATTAAGAATCATTATAGGGTTAAATAATCAATACGATTGACATTTAACCCAGTGCAAGTGTTGCAGGAGGATCGATTAGCAATTTGATTGCTAATTGGCTTAATTTGATTAAGCCAATGGGCTGAGATTAAGTCTAATTAAATATGATTTAATTAGATTTAGTTTGGGCTTGATTGGATCAAGTCCAATTGGTTTATTGGATAAGCCAAGTGCAAGGAAAGACTAGTCCTAGTTCAATTAGGACTTGGGTCAATCTAATTTTTAATTTGATTAGAAAATTAAATCAGATTTAAATCTAATTTAATCTGATTAAATTAGGTTTTTAATTAGGTTAAGACCTATTTTAATTGGGTTGATCTAATTTTGATTTGATTTGGTTTGGGAAACCAAATTAAAACAAGTTATGAGACAGAATCCTAGTAGGACTAGGATTCCACCTTGCGCCACATAAACCTTCTCCACGCCCTCTCTCTTATTCAACGCCAATCTCCACTTATTTTGTGCGATAAAAGCCCTCTCCCAGATCTCTCCCACATTCACAAAAGGTCTCCTCTCTTCTTTCTTACATGGAAGGTGATTTGGATCAAATCTAAAAGGAATAAGTTTGGATTTCGAATTCTATGAGATAGAGTTTTAGAAATCCAAAACTCTTTCAATTTTGCACCGAATTTATCCGAATTTTTTTTGAAATTTTTGTGGCTTTTAGGGTTTACATTGTACACCCTTTTTGGTGATCCATGCATGAAAATATGGAGGAGGTGCTCAAGAGTTGGGCGTCCCTTAACTTGCCATGTTTGGATAAGCCTTGACTAGGTGTTTGACCTAGACAAGGACTCTATTATATCTCTCTATATAAGATGAGTTTCTTTATAAAATTTTAAGGAGAGATAGATATTTGAGAGACCTTTCTTCCATCCAAAAATCAGAGAGAAATACCTTTGGGTCATGGAGATATAAAAGACGCAAGTTTGGGTGTCTAGAGAAAAAAATGTGAAGAAGAAGAGGGTCTTCTTCTAGGATTTTTATTTTCATATCTTTCCTCCTTCCATCTTGAGTTTCCTGAGAGCGTCTCAGATCTGAAACTCCTCCTTCTACTTTGCATCTTTGGAAGAGTCCAAATCAAGAAGAAGGAGGCACCTGATCAACCATCAAAGAAGGATCAGCGCAGTACTAGCATACTGTGCTGATTTCCTGAAGCAGGACTTCTGATCGAGATTCGTGGGCTCATGTGGACGACTCCTAGAGGCCGGACGTGTGTGCGGCTTGCAACATCATCCTTAAGCCCGGATCAGCGAGGTTAGAGCATCTAACTTGCAAGATAATAGATCTGATCTATTATTTAATACATACATTAGATGTAGCTAGTATAGAAACATGTTGATATGATCAACATGTAGTTCATACTATATTTATATATATTTTAATTTTTGATTTAATACTATATAATAATCATGTAATAGGATCTTAGATCTAGGGATTTTCTGATCTTAGAAAATAAATTTTGATTTATTTTAGTCTTCCGCTGTATGATCTTGAAAAAGTTTCAAGATCTAACCCTGAAACCCTAGATCTGGTTCCTTCAGTATCATATACACCTCTTCATCCAGCTCTCCATTTAGGAAAGCTGTCTTCACATCCATCTATCAGATTTCATAGTCCAGATGGGCAGCTATCGCAAGCATAATCCGAATGGATTTAAGCATTGCCACAGGAGAAAATGTCTCGTCATAGTCTATACCATAACATTGACGATATCCCTTGGCAACCAGATGGGCTTTATAGGTTTTCACCTTTCCATCTGTGCCTCTCTTCCTCTTGAAGACCCACTTACACCCTATGGGTTTTACTCCTTCGGGTGGGTCAACCAATGTCCACACATCATTGACCTTCATGGACTCCATTTCAGATTTCATGGCCTCCAGCCATTTCTCAGAGTCGGGTCTCTGCATTGCATCCATGTAGGTGATCGATTTCTCATCGTTTTTATCAAGTTCGATAGGATCGCCATCCGGGACCAAGAAACCATAGTATCTGTCCGGTTGATGTGGTACTCTATCAGATCGCCTTAAGGGTGCTTGAACAATAGGCTCCGGATCTGATCTAACCAAATTCGGTTCAAGTTCAGCAACTTGTGTCGGTTTTTCCACCTGCCGAACTTCGTCAAGTTCGACCTTAGAGGCAACAGTCCCTTCACCAAGGAACTCCTTTTCCAAAAAGATTGCCTTAAGGCTAACAAACACTTTTTGCTCATCAGCTAGGTAAAAGTAGTACCCTTTGGTCTCTTTTGGGTACCCTATATAATTACACTTGTCAGACCTAGGTCCAAGCTTATCCATAATTAAACGTTTAACATAAACCGGACACCTCCAAATCCTAAGGTGCGAGAGTACTGGCTTACGTCCTATCCATATCTCATATGGTGTTTTGGTTACAGACTTACGCGGAACCCTATTTAGAAGGTAACAAGCCGATTCGAGCGCATATCCCCAGAGGGAGATCGGCAGACCAGCAAACCCCATCATAGATCGAACCATGTCCAATAAGGTCCGATTCCTCCTTTTAGATACACCATTATGTTGTGGTGTTCCAGGAGGAGTCCACTGAGAGAGAATCCCATTCTCCCCAAGATATATCAGAAAATCATTGGAAAGGTATTCACCTCCTCGATCAGATCGAAGAGTTTTAATACACTTTTCAGTTTATTTTTCTACCTCATTTCAGAATAATTTGAACATTTCAAACGACTCCGATTTATGCTTCATTAAATAGACATACCCATACCTCAATAGGTCGTTTGTGAAGGTTATAAAGTAGAAATATCCACCTCTTGCACTTGAGCTCATGGGTCCACATACATCAGAATGTACCAAACCCAAGAGTTCACTGGCTCGCTCACCTTTTCTAGTAAAAGGTGATTTGGTCATTTTACCAAGAAGACAGGACTCACAGGTTGGAAGTGATTCACAATCACCTACTTCAAGAATTTCTTCTTGAGCCAACCTGTTTATCGTGTTCTTATTGATATGACCTAACCTACTGTGCCAAAGGTAGACTTCTGACACATTATCTATTCTAGGGCATTTACCGGAGGTTTGAACCACATTAACAGGTTGTGATAGAAAGTAAATTCCATTATTAAGTTATCCAACAAACATTGTAACACCATTCAAAATGATATTGCAAATATTTTTTTTTATTAAAAATTGATAACCGTTCATGGCCAAAAGGCCTACAGAAATAATATTTAATAAAAAGCTGGGACAATAGTGACATTCACTCAGAATTACATTTTGAGAATTGATTACAAGGTTCATGATTCCTAATGCTAGAACTGGAACTTTGCTTCCATCTCCAACGTTCAGGAATCTCTCGCCTTCATCAAATCTCCTACTGACCTGTAGATCCTGCATCGAATTGCAAATATGATAAGGGCTTCCGGTATCCAATACCCAGGCAGTAATATCACAAATGAAAAAGTTGCAAGGTGTTATCATATAAGTACCTTGCTTCTTCTTCGGCCTGTTTGGGTCCAGGGAAGCAATGTATAGAGGACAGTTCCTCTTCCAGTGCCCCTGCTTCTTGCAAAAGAAGCACTCCACCTGGCTCTGGTCGGGCTTGCGCTTCTTGGTCTGACCCTGTGCAGACATCCCAGTATGCAGCTGCACCTTCTTATTCTTCTTCTTCTTGTTCTTCTTCTTCCCTTTCTTAAAGGGTCGACGACCAGAAGAAGACACTCCCACAACATTCACCGACTCCTTATGGAGCTGGTGATCCTTCTCAAAGTTCTGCAGCAACCCCAACAAATCGTGGTAGTTCACTGCAGGCTTTGTCATCCGAAAATGAGTAAGAAAGGGGAGGAAGGACTTGGAAAATGAATTAAGGATCGCATCCTTACCGAGCTGCTCGTGCAAGGGAAAGCCTAGTTTAGTTAGGCGCTCAATCATTTCAATCATGTACAGTACATGATCAGTGACTGAGGCTCCATCCCTCATCCGAGCATTGAAAATGGCACAACTAGTTTTGTGCCTTTCAATATCGTCAGGCGTGCCAAAGGAGTCATTCAATATTTGAAGCATCTCCTGTGGCTGGGCATTCTTGAACCTGCGGCTGAACTCATCATTCATTGCCGCCAGCATAATGCACCGAATGGTGATGCAGTCGTTGAGCCACTTCTGATAAGTATCTCGGACCGTCCCTCTAACGTTCGGGGCTGGCTCCTCAGGTGCCGGATCCGTTACTACATAAAGGATCCGCTCATGCTCGAGGATGATTTTTAATTTTTGATACCAGCTATCGAAATTAGGTCCCATGAGCTTGTCATTATCTAATAATGACCGGAGGGACAGGGTAGTGGCCATAGCTGTATAAAGGAAAACCAGACCTCTATTAGTACATAAATTATAAATACTAAAGACTTGGACTTTAGTCTAAAGTTTCTTCCAGTATTTTTACGAACTGGTAGCCTCAACCTCCAATTCGAAGAATTACTTTAATTCCTTAGTGGGTACTAGAATCCACACAGACTACACACGAGCCCAACTTTGGTTGGTCAACCCATGTGCATCTATGGGTAGGTTCATAACCAGTTGTTTCTCTAAACAACTTCTAGTAATTGATTTTGCCCCAGAACCTAATCAGTAGGCTTTGGCCTCCATTGAAAAGATCTGGTTAGGTCCAACCATTAACATGATTTGATTTGGTGAATCGGACCAATAAATGATCAGGTCCGACTTTGGTCGGCCAACCTGACCACCATCAGAAAGACTCAAATCAAATTATCATATTATGAATGATAATTCCATTAGTCAATAAGCACCAGACCTTTGGGCCTCCAATGATTATTAAACTAATGGACTCATTATCACTCACTTAATGGGAGGCTATGACTTAGTTATCAATATAACTTAATCATTTTTAGGGACCTAATAATTTTTGAGGATTTTATTAAAAGATAGATGAGAAAAAAATATCCAGCCAATTTCAATCCTTCCACTGACTTCACCAAGTCAGATTAAAAAAAGATTTAATTAAAGCTGGCATTAGGAGCACCTAAATCAGTCAAACTGATTTACCTAATGACATGGGTGTGCCCTAATCATCAAGTAATCTAATCAAAACCTAATTCACCAGGTTGGCCAGGTAAGTGAGATCAGTGGTAAGGATAAGTCATTAACTCGTCAGAGATCGAATCATTGCGAGTAGCTCCCGCTTAAAAACCACTGGTCAAAATGCCAAACTTACCTTAGACACCAATCGATTCATTAGTTTTAATTTGATCAACTTATTAAATAGGGTTCCACTGCGTAGCCATGAATTAAGTCCATCTTGGTCTAGTTAAAGACATGGACCATTCAACTACAACTATTGGAGTTGAGTCTAAAGTATCCTTGACCTAATCTAATTCAACTTTTGATTAGATTTGACCAATTACTCTAATTTAGTCTATTTCTTTAAGCTAACCTTAGGTCTAACCCAATTATGGACCTAATCCATCTAACCCATTGACCCATAAGTTTATGCAATTATCTTAGGTCTTAATTCACAATTCTAGACCTACTAGACAACACTTAATTCTTTTAATTAAGTATTTGGGCTAATGGGTCAGGGTTTGGTATTTCAAAAATAATTTTCAAATTTGAAAGGTTTTATTTTCTGTTCATCAAATATGTTGACTCATTTTATAAATAGATCAGCACATTTCATAAATAGCAATCCTATTGCTAATTACATAACAGAAAATAACTCAATCAAAATAAATCATGAATATTCTTTTAGATCTAATCTAACACATTCATGATAAATTTCATAATTAAACCTTTACAATTAATTCTTTTCGCTGCTTCATCTGCATGGGATATAATTACAGCAGCACCCCTACCGCCATAGGAAACCCCATCGAATGGGAGGAGAGGGCCTTTAAACCCTACTTTTCTTCTATGACCGGACGGCCATGGCAACCAACCCAATTTGATTACTTGCTACTTGGATCAAGTATATCTAAATATACCAATTTTAAATTTCAAATTTCAAATTTTAAATTTTAAATTTTTGAATTTCAAATTTTGAATTTTAAATTTTGAATTTCAAATTTAAAATTTCAATCAAATTTTAAATTTCAAATTTTGAATTTCAAATTTTTGAATTTTGAATTTTGAATTTTGAATTTTAAAATTTAAATTTCAAATTTTAAATTTCAAACATTTAAATTTTTAAATTTCGAACAACTTTCAAAATTTAAATTTTAAATTTTAAATTTTAAATTTTAAATTTTAAATTTTAAATTTTAAATTTTAAATTTTAAATTTAAACTTTTAGATTACAACTTAATCTATGCATGCAAATTCATATATCATATCTTAGAACCCGCTCTAATACCATTTATGGAAAAAATTCAGTGCAGGGGTAAAATGGTAATTTTAAAATTTTTTCAAAATTATAATTTTATAGCAAAAAAATATTAATTAATCTAATTAATTAATATAAATTTATCCTGTACTAAGATCTAAATATGATATATAGCATGCATTCATTTAAATTTGAAATTCAAATTCGAACAGTAAATACTTTACTGTAATGTGTTCAGAACACAATACCTTTGTGCGGGTAGTAGATCGCCGTAATCTGATCATCGTCGAAAGAGTCTGATCATCGTGATACAGCCATACAGTATGTCTGGCCTCTGCAGATCATCCACACAAAGCTCTCGATCTGATCGACTCCTCACGAGTGCTAGCTCGTTGTAGAGCCCTTTTGACGGCGGATGCTGATCGAACTCCTTCGATCGATGTCTGTCGATTCTTTGGATGCTCTGGATCGTCAACAGACGTGTTTAAGAAAATGTTGAAGATCTTTCTGAGATTTTGTGGGCTCACGACACTCGTAGCTCACTTTCTCACTTCCCGAACCCCAAGCTAAAACTCTAGGGAACTCACCAGAAACCTTGCACCCACTTTTCTTTCTTTTTCTCTTGGAAGGATATGGACTTCCTTCTCACGCACAAGACTTCTCATGCCCCAGAATTTTTTTTCAAAAACTTTTTTTTTTTTGCACGCCCCACTCTTCTCCTCCTTTTATAACAACGTCAAACGTCTTATCCAAAAGAAATGATGAAGATGAGTAATTGCATATTTGAATTCAAATCAAATTTTGAATTTAAATGGACACCAACTCATCTCTTATCTACTAAAGGTATGATGCGTAGCTTAAATTATGCATGGAGTGATTTCATGAGAAACCTTTTCTCATGTAATAAATAAGACGTAAAAAAAAGGGATAAGGTGCAAAGATTGATTGCCCATTCAAATTCAAACTTTATTTTGAATTTGAATGGCCAACCAATCATCCTTATCCATCCATTTGGCACATTAAAGTGGGGCGTGGAGAAGACTTGGCATAAGGAAAAAATTCATGAGAAGTTTCTTCTCATGAATCCAAATGGGTGCAATGGAAGTGAGGTGGCGCATGGAGATTGGGTCAAGGTGGTTTAATTATTTAAACCAACCTAATTGAACCAAATAAGATAGGTCTAATTAGACTAATTTAAACCTAACTTAATTAGGCTTAATTAGGCTCAATAAAATCCTAATCAAATCAGGAATTGACTAAGCCCAACCTCTGATCAAGTCAGGGACAAACCATCTCGACGATTAGGTCAACTCTTAACCTAATCGGGTCAAACCCAACTGAATCCAATTCAATTGGACTTGATCCAAAAATAATTACTCAATCAAATTGAGTTAATTAGTAATCAAATTACTAATTAAACTTTTCATAAATACTGAGTCCAAATCCGATGGGCAATCAGGTATCAGAATTCATCGATATGTAATCCTGATCGAAAAATCCCAACCAGTGGGACTCTTGACCCCGGTACCCATAATGTGTAGAACTCATGATCAGAGAATCCTGATTCTCGATCACTGAGTCCCAAACATGTAGGATTCTACATCAGTCATCAGATCAGATAGGAATCTCTAATGTGTGTGACCCCACAGGTTCGAACCTAAGCCGGTAGCACAGGAACCAATTCCTGTACTAATCGAAGTGACCATCTAGCAATGGTACCCGATGATCGGATAGGTCGAATAGTCACAATCGCAACACTCAGAACCTACTTGAATATGGTTACTGTATAATTCATCCTTTTGACCTCTGTGTTTAGGACGACTCAGGGTTAAACTGTCAACCCTGATCAGATCATCCAAATCGTGCTCAACTCAAGCAGTCCTGTGACTCTTCACAAGGACTACCCTGGTCAAGATTTTACTAAATTGAAACATGACTATACATAGCTCCTAAACTGGAGTGGTCAATCCCATCTTGATACACGCACCGACAAGTCAAGTACTTGACTACACCCAGCAGCCTTCCATCACTGAATTAAAAATTCAGGTAGTCCAGTGCCTAAGTGTAGTGAGTTATTTGTAAGTCACCGTGGCGGTCTCAGGTCGGAGGGATATTTATACCCATATTCCATTGGAGCAAATCTTGACAGCAAAAATAGCTTCAGAGTCGGTCACGTTCAGTACAGATGTACCCTTACATCTCACCTGTATGCCATACCAGTGTCTCCACACTCATTGGTTAAGAGGACAACCAACCTATATGGCACACAACGACCTATGCTTGATAAACGTTGTCGTCCTTGGTAACAACGTATCATTTGGTCGCGAATAGATTTAAGGACTAAATGACAAATCCTCCTTTGTCGAGTCTAAATAGTCCTAAGGACTTCACCACAACATAGGAGTTCATTAGAAGATAAAATATTTTATGATGAAAAATATCAAAATAATTTTTATTAATTCATAATTCATGTACATATACAAAAATGAGCACAACCGTCAACAGACTGATGATTGACTTTGGGACACTATTTCCAACACTAATAAAGGATAAGAAGTCTTCCAAAAGGCTTAGAGAATTATAATAAAAATTAAGGTGACAAGGAGCAAGAAAGGAAGGCAAGAAAAGGTCCAACAGGGTGATAGCAAAGCCAAGAAAGGAGGTTCTACCCAAATAGCATTTAAATTCTGATAAATTAGAATTTAATTGCAAAAATTTTTTAAATAGGTGCTAGTGAGTTGATCGAGTCCTTGTGTGGATCAACGTTGGAGGGTGAACACGTGGGCACCTGGTGGAAACCCTGACGGACTGCTGCCGACGATCGAGCACAAATTAGGGTTTAGCGATAAGAGGTATGTTTCTATACCTTATATTATGATATTAATGCATATTATATGGTTTAAATTCTGATAAGGTGATCTTGGAGTTAGGTTTTGGTTTTATGATTTCATAATAATTACTTTGAAATCCATGCTTCCGCCTTGACACCAAACCTTACATCCTTCCACTGTGCCACCGAAATCCAAGACTGGTATCAGAGCCTATTTTGATTTATATAATCAAAGGTTAGAATATTGTCTTGATTATGATCAAGCTTGGATTTTTGGTTTGGCTCAAGTCGGATCAATGATTGAACCCAATTGAACATCCAAACCCTAGTATGTCTTAGAGATATGTTTTAAATACATAACATTAAATGCATGATGTATATATAGAATTTTTCTTAGTAGCCTAGTACTCAAATAGGAGTTCATCACCAGGCCATCCAGTCATAAGAGCAAGTAGGGTTCAAAAATTCTCTCTTTTCATTCTATGGGATACTCTTATAGCGTGTAGGGGTGCTACTGTGATGTTCCAAGAAGAAGAACCGTGAAAAGAGTATTTTATATTCATGCATATGATATGCTTAAGTTGGTATGATCATGTTGTGTCATTATGTTTTCATATCTTAGAGATATGATTTGATGCCATGATTAGTTTTTATGTTTATAAAGATACTGTTGGAGTTTCATAGTTTCATGCATGTATAATTTTTCAAAACAAATATGCAGTGGAATTTTAAAATTTTTCAGATTAAATCTAATTTAATCTAAGTATACATAAGATCAAATCTTAAAATCATAAACAAGATTATCATATGTGAGATAAGATTCAGATATAGAAATCAAATAGAAAAAAATAAATTAAGAACATACCTTGGCATGGATCAATCTTCAATGCGAACTGATGATCATGGATGTCTTCTGAAGATCCCTTATAGCCGCACAAGCGTCCGACCTCTACAAATATCCACACAAGACTTTGATCTGATTAGAAGCCTTTTGATCTCACCGAAGTGCTAGCTCCCTTGTAGAGATCACATCTTGATGGTTGAAAATCTTCTTTTCTCTCAAGATACTCTTAGAGAAGAAGAAGATATAGGAGGATCTTGATCTCTACGCTAAAGATCATGAGAAGAATCCTTTCTTCTCTTTTTTTCCTAAAATTCATACACCAAATCTCTAAAATAAAGATATAATAATTTTATCTAACTTTTGGACAAAAAGAAGAGGAGACATCCATGTCTAAACATGGACAAAGATGGAGAAGAGGATGTTCTAACAACCAACTTTTGGTTGTTGCAAGAAAGAAGAGATATGGACTACATTACCTCAAGCCCACATCTTCACACCGTCTCTCCTTTTTCTCCCTTAATTTTTCATGCACACACTTCTCCTTTTTGGGCATTAAACCTGATCCCTTCTCTGGTCATTCACATCCCATAAGTGCTGGGTTTAAATAGGCAAAAGGTGAGTTCTAGATTGGGTAGGAGATAGAGTCCATAACGCCTAGGACTCTGCCCTTTTTTTTTATGCCACCAACCACTCCTTATTTGCACCCAACTTTTACATGGGAGAAAGAGAATTTCTTTTCTTTCTTACACATTAGGAAGAAGAGAAAAATTGCCATTAAAAAAATGGTGGGATGTGGCATCCAATCTGGTTTCAATTTGGCACATGAAAGGAGGAAGTTAAATCCCATAAGATTCTTAGATTAGGTGGCTATTTTAAATCAAATAAAAATTTTAATTAATCCTAATCATATTAGGATCAGATTAGATCCAAATAGATAGAGAACCAAATTTGATTTGGAGCCCAAACTATTTAGATTAGATGTCACCTAATTGGAGAAGGAGTCCTAGTCCTTTTAGACTCTCCCTTGCTGCTTGAGTCAAACTCAATTTAATCCTAATCCAATTAGAATTTGATGTACCTATGAAAATAAAAATTTCTAATTCAAATAGAAACTCATTCATCCTAGTCTAATTAAGAATTGAGTCAAATCCAAATCCTAATTCAAATAGGAATCATTCTCCCATGCAATTTAGGTTATCTTATAACCCAATCAGGTTTGATCAAATCGAACCCATGTCAAGTCAAATTAAATCCAATTTAACTAGACTTGATACAAATCTCATAGCTCAATCAAATTGAGCTACTTAGCAATCTAATTGCTAATTAATCCTCTTTTAACTCATTAACTCTTTAACGAGTTACATAATGCAATATTTGCATTGGATCCATCATCAATCATATTGATAATCAAATCCTGTTACGATTCATAATCGTAATTCAACCATTTGATCCGTCAAAATTTTTTTTTGTGTATGATTCCATAGATTTTATTCTATCTAGTAGTGAGATATTTTGTGACCTCTATTACAATATCATTGAAACTCTTTTCAATGGGTTGGAATAGTTCCAACTCTGCCCATCAAGGATTATCGATCATCAAGATGATGCTGGTGGGTCTCACAACCCACCAGTGACACCTAGTGTTGTGCCACATTTTTAGATGTGTGGAGTTCCTCCCATCAGAAGATCAATGAAGAAAACTCTTGAGAAGGGGATGAAACACGTTGAAGAAGAACAGCCTTTCTGGTTGCAGCAGCCTTGTAAATCCTGTCGGCAAGATTTTTTCTTCAATTTGAACCCCTTCTCCATCAGATCTGAAATTTATCTTTTGAGATCTGAAAGTACACTTGATGAAACCTTCATAACCAAAAAAATTAGGACTTGAAACTCCTCTTGGGTGGCCAAGAGGGGGCGCTCAAAATAGGGGTGTGCAAAAAAGGCAGCGCAGGTTCCTTTCTTTCCCTTTTGGGTTGGCGGCCAAGAAACCGTAGGTTTCTTGGTTCTAGGGTGCAGAGAAGACCATAGAGAGAGGGAAAAAGAAAGGAAGAGAGAGATAATTCTGAGAGAAAATGATTTGATTGATTGAATCCTTCATACAAAACCTAAATACAAAGGTATTTATACAAAGTCAATGTGACCCAACCACAAAACTCCCTTGACTAACTTGATATGAGATTTGTGCTAATCCAAACTCATGTACACCCATGATTTGAATAAATCTCATCTATCTAAAACTCAAATCTAGCCCAAAATAAGTTAGCCCCTTGAGGCTCAAGTCTCCTAAACCTCAAGACCCGAAAGGCTGACAGCCTTTCGTCCTAGGACCCAAACTAGTCCTAGAAACTTCATGAGCACCTCATGGACTTTGAACCTTGGCCTTAGTCTTGGTCTCCTGAGCCTTGAAAAAACCATATGAGGCCCAACAATCTCCACCTTGGTGCTCCAAGGCCTCAACCAACTCCATCTTGTCCATCAAGCACATCAGTGTCACACATCTTCGAAAGCTGTGTCGTGGAAGAACCTTCGTCAGTGCATCCACTGGATTCTCCTTGGTGTGGACCTTCACCAGCTCCACCTCACTTTCTTCCATAATCTCTCTGATCTGGTGATATCTAATGTCGATGTGCTTCATCCTCGCATGGTAAACAGAGTTCTGTACAAATAACAATGCACTCTTACTGTCACAGTGCACCCTGACGGCCTCCTGTGCAAGGCCCATCTTCAATGCCAAATCCTTCAGCCATAGGATCTCCTTCATTGCCTCTGTAATGCCAATATACTCTATCTCAATGGTCGATAAGGCCATGATAGGCTGTAAGTATGATCTCCACGAAACTGGACCTCCAAATAGGTTGAATATAAAACTTGTCATCGATCGTCGAGTGTCCACATCTCTACCAAAATCAGCATCCATGAATCCTCCTATCAGCCCCCAAGCCTTCTTGGACATGTTCGAGAGTCCCTCAGCACCTTCTCACTGTTCATAGCAGATGCCGACTCCAACAGTATCTGCCAAGTACTTGAAGATCCCTTTCAGTGCTCGCCAGTGCTCCCTGCCAGGCTGCACCATGAACTTGTTGACCTGGCTCACTGCATGGGCGATATCCGGCCTACAACACACTATCACGTACATAAGGCTTCCTACACCAGAGGCATATGGCACTCTCTCCTTCTCCTGAGCCTCCACCTCAGTCTGTGGCGACATCGTCTTCGAGAGTCTAAAGTACCCGACAAGTGGCAGCTCCGTTGGTTTTACTTCCTTCATCCTAAACCTCTCCAAGACCTTCTTGATGTAGCCTCTTTGAGATAAATGCAGCACCTTCTTGGCTCGATCTATGAAAATTTTTATACCTAAGATCTTCCTCACATGCCCTAAATCCTTCATCTCGAACTCCCGAGACAAGACTGCCTTCAGTTCCTGCATAATCTTTCTACTCTTGCATGCTATAAGCATGTCATCCACATACAAGAGTAGAAATATCCTAGATCCATCTTCTAAAGATCGAACATAAACACAAGAGTCATACTCGTACCTGAAAAGCCCGATGCTTCTCACATAGGAATCAAATCGCTTGACCATTGCCTCGGCGACTGCTTCAGCCCGTACAGTGATTTCTACAGCAAACAGACCTTCTCTTCTACTCCTGGCTCTTGGAACCTCGGTGGCTGCTCCATATAGATGCTCTCCTCTAGATACCCATGGAGGAATGCCATCTTGACATCCATCTACTCCACTCCAAGTCCTGAGCTGCTACGATGCTCAGCAACATCCTGATGGAAGTATGTCTGATGATAGGAGAGAAAACCTTGCTGAAGTTGATGCCTTCCTTCTGAGAGTATCCTTTGGCCACTAGCCTCACCTTGTATCTAATACTATCTTACTTTGAAGGCCCCTCCTTGCATTGGTAAACCCATTTGCAACCAATGAGTTTCTTTCCTTGTGGCAACTGTACCAATCATCACGTCTCATTCTTATGGAAAGACTGCATCTCCTCAGACATTACTTGGACCTACCTCTCTCTTTCCTGACACTTTATGGCCTCCTCATAGGTGTAGGGGTCTCCATTCACTATCATCAGGGCATATGACAATGTCTTCTCGAAGCCATATCATTCTGGTTGCCTGACGTTCCTTTTGGGCTTGTGTAGTGCAACCCCGATGTCCATCCTAGGTCCAGCTTGCTCCTGCTGGACCTCTTGGCTTCTATCACCTGTCTGAGCTCTCTCCACTTATGGAGATATATCTGAAGAGTGCTCCACCTGAATACCAAGTCCTCCCGATGCACCTGCAAGAGGCAAAAGAGAATAGGATGTAAGTTGTCCAGCACTGCCCTGCTGGACCTCCTGCTGCTCCTCCATGCCATCTCACTTTTGGAGAACTGAATTTTCATCGAAGGTGACATCTCTACTGATGATGACCTTCTTCTTCAAAGGATCCTACAGATGGTATCCCTTAATTCCCTATGGATACCCCAAGAACACCATCTTCCATGATCTAGCGTCCAACTTGGTCTGCTCACCAACATCGATGTGCACATATGCCATGCACCCAATCACCCTTAGATGGCTCAGCCCAATCTTCCTTCCAGACCATTTTTCCTCTGAAATACCACCATCTAATCTTATATGAGGTGATCGATTTACCAAATAGCAGGCTGCATCCACTGTATCAACCCAAAATGCCTTAGGAAGCCCTACCTGCAGCCTCATGCACCGTGCCTTTTTCAAAAGGGTTCTGTTGATCCTCTCAGCCATCCCATTTTACTGAGGAGTCCCTCTCATGGAGAAGTACCTTTTGATGCTGCACTCCTCACAAAAAATATGGACTCCCTGCTGGTGTATTCTCCATCATTGTCGGACCATAGACACTTCAAGCTCCGACCTGTCTTCTTCTCCACCTCAGCTTTCCACACCTTGAATTTGGTGAAGACTTTTGATTTCTCCTTCATGAAGTAAACTCATACCTTCCTTGAAAAATTATCTATAAAGGTCAAAAAGTATCTTACCCAATTTTTAATTAAAATCGAGGTCGGTCCCCACACATCAGTGTGAACTAGTTCTAGTGGGACTGCACTGCGGGCTGAACTGCTGGCAAACTATACTCTCCTCTGCTTTTTCATCCAGCATGGCTCATATATTTTTGAAATACCTCCATTCAGATCTGAAATCAGATTATGCTTGCTCATCTCCTTCATCCCACGATCACCCATGTGGCCTAGGCAGTAGTGCCACAACCAATGAGCCCCCTGTTGATCCTGCGCTGCAGCTGTTGCATCAGATTCTCCGATCACAATAGATCCTTCCTATCTGTTAAGATTATTCTCCATCCTTCTACATCTCATCACCACCATAGCTCCATTTGAGATGTTCAAGACTCCACTTCTGGCACGACTGTTGAAGCTGAAGCCACTCTGCTCTAAATAGCCCAATGACACCAGATTCTTCTTCAATTCTGGGACGTGCTTCATATTTGTGAGAGTCTGCACCATCCCATCAAACATCCTCACCCGAATGCTTTCCATACCAGCAACCTTGCATGGGTGATCATTTTTGAGTGTCACGGTCCCCTCATCAATCTTGGTGTATGTTACAAACCAAGATCGGTTTGGGGTGTAGTGATGCGAATAGGCTGAATCTAAGGTTCATACATCTGTGTATCGCCTGTGACCATTAGATACCACCAAGAGGTCATCCTCCACCTCCTGATCAGCCATCATACTCAGCACATCAGATCCTCCCTTGTCTCCCTTCTTCCTCTTCCACTACGGGCAATCTCACTTGAAGTGCCCAATCTCATTGCACTTGTAGCACTGAGCCTCTTTCTTGCTTCTACTCTTTCAAAACATTGATCGTCCCCTTGATTTGCCCCTTTCTTTTTCTCTTCCTGACCACTCTCCCATGGCCATACCCTCCTGGGGAGCTCCATCCTTGGTCATCTTTTTCCACTGTTCATTGGAGCGCAGCACCGAGACCATGTCTTCATACTCCAAAGTCTCCTTGCCATACAACAGCATCGTCACCAATGGATCATAGGAAGGGGGTAGCGAGCATAGCAATAATAGAGATCTATCTTCCTCCTCCATCTTCACCCTGATATTTAGCAACTCATTGCACATCTGGTCAAACCTCTGGATGTGACCCAAGACATCTCTGCCTTTCTGTATCCAAAGGCTGTATAGTCTCTTCTTCAATATCAGCTTGTTGCACATATTTTTCTTCATATATGTTGGTGCAGAATTTCGTCGAAGTTAGAGAAGCTGGAGCTGGGATGACAGCGGCCGCCGTCGGAACCTGCAAAGAAAGTCTAAACCGAAGTTGGGGGTGCTCCGGCAAGACCCTCGATGCTCAAGTCAGTACTCTGCTTCAACAGAAATGGAGTGCTCGAATGAAAATTTTGGCAGAGTTTCTAGATAGAGTTACCATCTTAGAGAAGAACGTGTCTGGAGGTTCCTTATTTATAGATGGAGGGTGTAACTGACTGACAGCGACGTCTGTAACCATCTGGTAGTGGACCGCTAAGAGCCGCATGGAGATTGTTACGGAGAGTAGTGGCGTCAGGGGTCGTTCAGGGCCACGTGGAGCTCGTTGTCGAGAGTGGAGTGGTATCCATTGTCGGGACTTGCCAGAGAGTGGTGGAGTTGCATGAAATCTATTGCAGGGAGTGGAGCAGGAGGGCGGCTCTTGTCGTGACTTGTCAGAGAGCTCTGATCCATCGGCTGGAGCTCGGTTGGGACATCTGATGGAGTGGAATGGCTCTCTATTATTGGTCTGGGAGAAGCTCGGATGTCCCCGAAGCTGCTGACGAGTCTACTGTTGTCGGGTGGCTTAGGCGTTGATACTACGGGTGGGAGTCACCTGTTGCAGAAGCTCGGATAGAAACTTTCCGTTGGCGAAGTCCGGTAGGAATCCGATTGTTGGAGAAGTCCGTCTGGGATTCGCTTGATGTGGAAACTCGCCTGAAGATGATCTATTGGGAAAGTTTGATTTTATGAAGGATATGGTGGAGGGTCGGTCGGTGATGGACTTCGGATGGCGTTGGAGAGGTTCGGCAAACATCGAAGGCGATCGGTCATTGTAGGAATCCAGCTGTCGAAGCCCGATCATCGTAGAAGCTCATCCAATATCCAACCGCTATAGAAGTTCGATCGAAGTCTGGTTCTTGTAGAAGGCTAAAAGGAGACCGCTTATTGTGGAAGCTCGGTCGAAGGTCAGTTATCGTGGGATCCGACTACGAAGAAGCTCGACTGAAGTCTACCTGTAATGGAAGTTCGGAAGGAATATGTTTACAGTGGAGGCTTGGATGGGATTTGCTTACAGTAGGGATCCGAGGTAGGCCATCCACTGTAAGGGTTTGGAGTAGACTGCTCGCAGCAGGAGTTCGGGGCAGACCACTCGTAGTGGAAGTTCAGAGTAGGCCACTCGCGGTAGAAGTTCGGCTATCGCAGGAGCTCGACTGGAATCCTAAAGGCGGTCGACCGTCATAGAAACGTGGAAAGAGCCTGGTTGCTGTAGAAATCTCGTTGTTGGGGAAGCTCAGATGCTGACGAAGCCCGGAAGAAGTTCGAGGGTAGTCGATTGCTGTAGAATGACGGTTAACAGTGAAGCTCAGAGGGCCTTTGGGGCAGCCCGATGGGTGAACACCGAGGCCCATCATCGAAGAAGTCCGGATGGCTGAGGGAGTTCGGAGAGGCATCACGTACAAGGTCGGGGGGCGGAGGAGCCCCGAAGGATCAGTCCTCTGCAGACTTCAGTTGGGGGGCACTTTATACCCAATAATATACATGGTGTGCAACTTCGATTACAAACCCTTCGGAGTCTTCTCCTCTAACATCGAATAGAGAGTCGTATCTGTCAAACATCCTCTAATCGTCGAACAAGCCTTCTTCTCCAGGAACATCCATTGATGATCCGACATTCCTTCAGGCTTCTCCTCCAACGCTTGATCTAGATCTGCCTGAATCAAGAGATCTTCAACCCTAACTTTTCACATAAAAAATTTTTTTTTTCCATCAAACTTCTCAAAATCGACCTTCATGTTGCTTGCCATGACTGGATCAAAATCAAATCACAACCTAAACTCCAAGGGATTTGAGAAATACCTTGAAAGGGATCTTGCTGAAATTTTAACCTTTGAAGATCTTCACCTTCTGGCGTCTTGTTCTCCCTCCACGCAACATGAGCTCTGATACCATTTATTGTGCCACGTTTCCAAGTGTGTGGAGTACCTCCCACCAGAAGATTAATGAAGAAAACTCCCTGAAAGGGGATGAAACATGTTGAAGAAGAACAGCCTTTTTGGTTGCAGCAGTCTTGTAAATCCTGTTGGCAGGATTTCTTTCTTCAATTTGAACCCCTTCTCCACTAGTTTGGGGGTAGTCGATTGCTGTAGAAGGATGGCTAACAGTGAAGCTCATAGGGCCTTTGGGGCGGCCCAATGGGTGAACATCGAGGCCCATCGTCAAAGAAGTTCGGACGGTCGAGGGAGTTCGGAGAGGCATCACGTACAAGGTCGGGAGGCGGAGGAGCCCCGAAGGATCAGTCCTCTGCAGACTTCAGCCGGGGGGCACTTTATACCCAACACCAATCCCCCTACTTTCGAGTTCGGGTTCCAAATAAAGGAAGTACAGAGAATTTTTCACGACCGAAGCTGCTCTCCTCGATTTTCATACTCAGCAGTTGCCAGATATTTTGACGCTCGATACGCTGGTGCTGGAGCCTTTTCAGAAAAGATTACTTCTTTTTGGGATTTTTGCTGGGGCGTGGCTCTAGGTACGGTGCAATAATTATTTTGTCAGCTACCAGTCATTTTCAACAGCCTGTCAAAGTGAGTGGGACACGCGGCAAGTACAGATCGATCAGAGGAGATCCGCGATCATAACTGCTCCAGGTCCTATTGCCTATTTAAACACGTCTTCCCCCTTAGGGTTTTCACCCTGCCTAAGAGAGTCCTTCGGTCCCTTCTTCTTCCCCAAGAGCTCCAGCCTCCTCTAGCATCCTTCTCGACCTTAGGCATCCTCCGGGTCTCCCATCGTTCTTGCTGCCCTCCCGCACTCCCCAGACCAACCTAGGTTAGTCCTGGAACTTCTCGCTATTTTTCTTTTTTTTTTTTTACCTCTGAGCCGTGTTGATTTTCTTTTATCGTAGACATGGATGCAAGTATGGCTTGGAGGCTAGCTCAGGGTCTCAAGACCCACAAGAGAAAAGATGCCTCGACTTCGGGGTCGGTGAAGAGAGTCAGGACAGAAGGGACAAGCTCGGCCGCGCCTGCCCCGGTGGCCATCGCCGTCGAAGTCCCTTCCGATGCCGAACCCACAGTCCCCCGAGCCCTTTCAAGGAGCCCCCCCGGTCGAGGATCCCACTCCTGAGGTTCGTCCTGAGAGGATACCTGGGGTCGAAGGGCGGAAGAGGAAGAAGACCCTGGCCCGAAGGAGCCGTAGTTGCAAGATCGCCGTTGAGGGGGCCAGCGGCTTCGAGGAGGACCTGGGAGATAATCCCTTCAACAACAGGGACTTAATAAAGAGGCTGGTCGAAGGGTGCATTCTGCCCGAGGTCGTTGAAAGGATCGTCCTCGTCGATCCCGAGCTGCGGGTCTAGGACTCCCTAGGATCCTTCTTCGAAGTAGATTAACTCACCCTTTTTCCTCCTTCTTGCCTCTTTATTCGACTTAATCTTCAGCCTCTGTATTGACTCCCCGACCTTTCATGCAGATTGGGCACCAGCTGGTCGCCAACGTCGAGGTGGTGAGGATCGCCAAGAGGGAGGCAGCTCGGGCGGAGGAGGGCTGCCTAGCTGGGGCCGCTCGCCTCGAGGAGAAGATCATCGAGATCCTCAGTCTCTGGGAGGTGCTGGAAAAGGAAGGACAGACCTCATTCGATCTGAGAACTGCCTTGGAGGAGGAGAGAGGGAAGGCTGAGGTCGAAATCTCCGAACTGAGGGCACAGGTTTTCGAGCTGAAGGCACAGGTTTTTGAGCTGAAAGCGTGGATTCCATCCCTGACTTCGGAGGCAGGGGCCCGAGCGGTGGAGGAGTTCAAAGCCTCCTCTGAGATGGAGGATCTAAAGGTCCAGTTCGGTCTGGATGCCTTCATCAAGGGTTTCGAACTCTGCCAAGAGAAGGTAGCTGGGAGGTTTCTCGAATTGGATCTCGGCTTCCTAAATGAGGCATCCGACGATGAGGCCGGACCGTTCGAAGTCGCCGTCGATCCTCTTCCAGTCGGGACCTCATCGACTGCTGTGGCCGTCGCTGACGATCTTACGGGGATGCTGACCCCCTCTACTTCTACCCTAGAGGTCCGAAACCTCTAGCTTTGTATTTCTCCTTTGTGGTGATATATATATTTCTTTTGTTCTCTAGTACTTGAAACTCATTTGATCAATGAAGCTAGATTCATCTTTACAGAGGGTCCCTCCCCCCTTTTCGTATTCTTTTCCTTCTTTTGGTCTTCTTGCATTGATTTGAGTCATGGCGCTCTTGTCTTCCAACGACAGTGTCCTGCCGATGCTCTTCCCCTGTCGGAGGGTATTCCCATGAAGTCGATGATACGAGACCTCCAAAGGGAAGTTCGTCGGTTGACAGAGAAATCTAAGAAGTTGGAAGACGAACTCCACCAGCTGAGGAAGAGCCACTCAAAAGTTACTGCGGAGTCTATTCACCTTCAGGACCTCCACAAAAAGGGGCTCATGGAATTCACCCGAAAGAAGGCCGACTTCGTGATTGAGCTCGAAGAACTCCGGAAGCGTGCCAGTGGACGTTCAGGTCCCTCATCTCTACGGAGGCCTTGAACTCCTCTACCGCAAGAACCCTGACCTCCGAGACCAGGACTGGAGTCTGTTCAATCAAATTGACGACCTCGGCCTCCGCCTTCCTCGCCGTCTCCTCCAAGGTCTACTTTTCCTCCTCCCAGGCTTGTTTCTCTCTTTCCAGGGCCACTTGGAGGGCGACTACTTCGGTCGTCTTTTCTTTGAGGTGAGCAACCTCAGCCCGACAGTGCTCCTCCACCTGGACGATGTCCCTCCTCGCACGGTTCGTCGCCTCGATATTGGTGAGGAGCTGGTGCCCAATCTGCAAGGGCGGCTAGGGGATCAGAACAAGGGTCGAATAGCCGGATAAATGAAGATTTGCTTACCTCAAGGAAGGACCCTAAAGAGTCCCAGACCCGCTGCTCAGGATCGGCATGGTCGATCCTCTCGATGACTTCAGACAGAATGCAGCCGTCGATCAACCGCCTGATCAAGTCTCTGTCATTGAAGAGATTCTCTGGCCCCTCTTCGGAGCCGAGGGACTCGTCAGCAGTGGTTCGGCGGCTACTCACCCTGCGGGCCACCGACTTCCTTCTCTTCCCCCTCTCGGCTACGGGCGCCTCTGTGGAGCGGACCCCCGAAACGGGGGCCCCAGTCGGTGGACTCCTCGAGGAGGCCCGGGGGGCCGTTGGCTCGACATTCGAGGGAATGTCAATCGCTGGAGCTGTCTGGACGGGTGCGGCCAAGCTCGACTCCACCACCCTGGCCCTCTTCGCCGATCCGGAGGTCCCGACACCCTTTCTTTTGTGGGCCTTGAGGCTCCTGGCAAGCATCCGCGCTGCTTCGGCATCCATTCCATAAAAAAAAAAAAAAAAAAAATCAAATCAAATCAATCAATCAAGAGTCAGAAATCGACAATGGGGTAAAAAAAAAAGAGAAGAAAAGAAGAAAAAGAGGAGAAAAAGAGAGAGAAGGAAGAAAAGTGAAAAAAAGAGAAAGAAAAAGAAGAAGGGCAGAAGAAAAGAAGATAAAGGAAAAGATGAAGTACTCGCAGGATCCTGGGGGCTCAGGCCGACGTTGAACAAAAATTGCTCCCTCAGAAGGTTGGGGAGGGAAGGAGCGGAATAGGCAAGAAGCTTCCGGGCAGCCTGGAGGTCATCCTCCCCCAGACTGGGGGCCCGGCGAACAGAATCCCTCAGAGAGCCCCAAGGGGGCAGGCCCAGCCTCAAGGTCGGGCAGTGGATGAAGAGGTATTTCTCGTTCCAGTTGTGGATCGAAGAGGGGGCACCTTTCAGCAACCCCTTCTTGCCGAACTGGAGGGAGAAATACCACCAGTCCTTCGCCGAAGGATGGCGCTTGAAGGTATAAAAATGCCTAAACAGAGAGAGGGACGGTTGGACCTCGACTACGTGGCAAAGGGAGAGAAACCCTATCAAAAACCTAAAAGAATTCGGAGCAACTGAAGCCAAAGAGATATCTAAAAAGCAGAAAAGGACGACAACAAAGGACGGAAGCGGAAGTCGGAGCCCGGCATGAAACGCCTCCTGATACAGGCAAAAGTGACCAGATGGGGGAGTGCTGGCCTGGTCGGAGGGGCCGGGAAGCTCCAGGTCATACTCCGGGGGAACTCCGTACTGAACCCTTATCAGCAGGAATTCATCCGGAGTCAAGGAACAGAGAATGGTGCCCAGCATGAAAACCGGACGAGGCCCCACCCCAGGTACGGATTCATCTACAGAACGGAGGACCTGGGGGGTGGAGGCGGAAGAACTCCCGGAGCCGCTGGAAGCGGAAGAGCCAAAAGACATTTCAAATGACTTCTAATGAAGACTCTAAAGATCCCGAAGGAGACAGACGGGGCAAAGGACAAGAGGTCACAGTAGACTAACTCGGAGGAATACGACAGAAGAAAATGATAAAAAAAAGGCTCCTAGATGGCGAAAAGAGGGCGGAGGTTTTGGGACTAACCTAGATCGCTCTGAGAGATGCAGAGGGGCGAGGACAGGGACGACTCGAAGGGCGCCTATGTCCCAAGGAGACGCCAAGAGAGACAGGGCACTCAAAGAAAGGGCGGATACCGCTAGAATTCTGAAGCAGAATAAGGGCCCCAAAAATGGAAGGACAGGTTTAAATAGACCCAGGGATCCGGTGCCATAATGATCGTGAATCCTGTAGGGCCGGCCCGCGCTCGACACGTGTCCCACTCACCATGGCAGGCGGCTGAAAGCGGCTGACGGTTGGCAGGGCCATTACTACATCGTACCTGGGCCAGTGTACCAGCGAGAATTTCGAAGAGTCCTTTCGTATCGCCCCGAATCGAAAAGACCCCAGCACGCGCACATTTAATGCCAAAATATCTGGAGGTGGTCGTGCGCAGGATTCGAGGGGACAACTTCGGCTATGCCAATCTCTCTGTACTTCATTCGAAATTCAAACTCGGAAGTAGGGGGACTGGTGTTGGGTATAAAATACCCACAGCCGAAGTCCTCAGTGGGATTGACCCTTGCGGGCTCCGTCCACGACTCCAAGGGGGACTCCGCCCGGACTCCTACAGGAGCCGGTCTCCGTCGCCAACTTCAACTGATGGTAAGCTCCGTCCGGACTCCTACGGGAGTCAGACTTCGCGCTTGACTTTAATTACAGGAGGACTCCGCCCAGACACCTATGGGAGCCGGGCTCCGTCCACGACTCCAAGGGGGACTCCGCCCGGACTCCTACGGGAGCCGGGCTCCGCCCACGACTTCAACCGCAAGGAGGACTCCGCCCGGACTCCTACGGGAGCCGGGCTCCGTCGCCAACTTCAACTGCCGGTAAGCTCCGTCCGAACTCCTACGGGAGCCAGACTTCACACCTGACATTAATTGCAGGAGGACTCCACCCGGACTCCTACGGGAGCCGAGCTCCGTCCACGACTCCAAGAGAGACACCGCCCGGACTCCTACGGGAGCCGGACTCTGCCTACGACTTCAACCGCAAGGAGGACTCCGCCCGGACTCCTACGGGAGCCGGGCTCCGTCGCCAACTTCAACTGTCGGTAAGCTCCGTCCGGACTCCTACGGGAGCCGGACATCATACCTGACTTTAATTGCAGGAGGATTCCGCCCGGACTCCTACGGGAGCCGAGCTCCGTCCACGACTCCAAGGGGGACTCCGCCCGGACTCCAACGGGAGCCGGGCTCTGCCCACAACTTCAACCGCAAGGAGGACTCCGCCCGGACTCCTACGGGAGCCGGGCTCGTAGGAGTCTGGGCTCCGTCGCTAACTTCAACTGCCGGTAAGCTCCGTCCGGACTCCTACGGGAGCCGGACTTCGCACCTAACTTTAATTGTAGGAGGACTCCGCCCGGACTCCTACGGGAGCCGAGCTCCGTCCATGACTCCAAGGGTGACTCCGCCCGGACTCCTACGGGAGCCGGGCTCCGCCCACGACTTCAACCGCAAGGAGGACTCCGCCCAGACTCCTACGAGAGCCGGGCTCCGTCGCCAACTTCAACTGCCGGTAAGCTCCGTCCGGACTCCTACGGGAGCCGAACTTCGCGCCTGACTTTAATTGCAGGAGGACTCCGTTTGGACTCCTACGGGAGCCGAGCTCCGTCCACGACTCCAAGGGGTACTCCGCCCGGACTCCTACGGGAGCCGGGCTCTGCCCACGACTTCAACCGCAAGGAGGACTCCGCCCGGACTCCTACGGGAGTCGGGCTCCGTCGCAAACTTCAACTGATGGTAAGCTCCGTCCGGACTCCTACGAGAGCCGGACTTCGCGCCTGACTTTAATTGTAGGAGGACTCCGCCCGGACTCCTACGGGAGCCGAGCTCCGTCCACGACTCCAAGGGAGACTCCGCCCAGACTCCTACGGGAGCCGGGCTCCGCCCACGACTTCAACCGCAAGGAGGACTCCACCCGGACTCCTATCGGAGCTGGGCTCCGTCTCCAACTTCAACTGTCGGTAAGCTCCGTCCGGACTCCTACGAGAGTCAGACTTCGTACCTGACTTTAATTGCAAGCGGACTCCGCCCGGACTCCTACGGGAGCCGAGCTCCATCCACGACTCCAAGGGGGACTCTGCCCGGACTCCTACGGGAGCCGGGCTCCACCCACGACTTCAACCGCAAGGAGGACTCCGCCCGGACTCCTACGGGAGTCGGGCTCCGTCGCCAACTTCAACTACCGGTAAGCTCCGTCCGGACTCCTACGGGAGCCGGACTTCGCACCTAACTTTAATTGCAGGAGGACTCCGCCCGGACTCCTACGGGAGTCGAGCTCCGTCCACGACTCCAAGGGGGACTCCGCCCGGACTCCTACGGGAGCTGGGCTCCGCCCACGACTTCAACCGCAAGGAGGACTCTGCCCGGACTCCTACGGGAGCTGAGCTCCGTCGCCAACTTCAACTGCCGGTAAGCTCCGTCCGGACTCCTACGGGAGCCGGACTTCGCGCCTGACTTTAATTGCAGGAGGACTCCGCCCGGACTCCTACGAGAGCCGGGCTCCGTCCACGACTCCAAGGGGGACTCCGCCCGGACTCCTACGGGAGCCGGGCTCCGTTGCCAACTTCAACTGCCGGTAAGCTTCGTCCAGACTCCTACGGGAGCCAGACTTCGCGCCTGACTTTAATTGCAGGAGGACTCCGCCCGGACTCCTACGGGAGCCGGGCTCCATCCACGACTCCAAGGGGGACTCCGCCCGGACTCCTACGGGAGTCGAGCTCCGCCCATGACTTCAATCGCAAGGAGGACTCCGTCCGGACTCCTACGGGAGCCGGGCTCCGTCGCCAACTTCAACTGCCTGTAAGCTCCGTCCGGACTCCTACGGGAGCCGGACTTCGCATCTGAATTTAATTGCAGGAGGACTCCGCCCGAACTCCTACGGGAGCCGGGCTCCGCCCACGACTTCAACCGCAAGGAGGACTCCACCCGGACTCCTACGGGAGTCGGGCTCTGTCACCAACTTCGACCGCTGGTAAGCTCTGTCCGGACTCCTACGGGAGCCGGACTTCGCCCCGACTTTGATTGCAGGTGAACTCTGCCCGGACTCCTACGGGAGCCGGGCCTCGTCCCCGACTCCGGCTGCAGACAAACTCCGCCCGGACTCCTACGGGAGCCGGGCCTCATCTCCGGCTCCGACAGCAAGCGGACTCCGCCCGGACTCCTACGGGAGCCGGGCTCCGTCACCAACTCCGACCGCTGCCGAACTTCAGCCGACGGATCTGCACTCCCTGGCGTGACACAGCAACCGCCACGATCCTGCTCCACTTCCTGCGATGGATTCCGTGCAGCTCCATTATTCCCTGACAGACCGCTATGACGGCCACGACTCTACTCCACTTCCTGCGATGGATCCCGTGCGGCCCCACTATTCCCTGGCAGACCGCTATGATGCCCACGATCCTGCTCCACCTCCTGTAACGGATACTGCACGATTCTTTCATCCTCTGATAAGTCGCGACAACGGACGCCGCTCCACTCCCTGTGGCAGACTCCACGTGGCGCGCTACAGTGAGGGCCACGGGTCCACTCCACTACTCCTCGCAACAAATTCCTCCTGACTATGGGCGGCCCACTACCAGACGGTTATGAACGTCGCTATCATTCTGTTGCACCCTCCGCCTATAAAAAGGGAGACCCCAGATACATTATTCTATAAGCTCTTATTTTTACCTAAAAACTCTGCTAAAATTTCTGTTCGAGCACTCCATTCTTGTTGAGGCAGAGAACTGACTTGAGCGTCGGAGGGTCTTGCCGGAGCAACCCCACCTCCGATTTAGACTTCTCTTGCAGGTCCCGGCGGCGACCGCGACTCCCTCGACTCCAGCTTCTCCGACGCAAGCAGATTTTTGCACCAACAGGATTGGCGCTAGAGGAAGGGCTGAACATTCGCGATACCCTTGTTCTTAAAGGAGCGCTCAACGGGACCGACCCCGGACATCTTTTTCGATGTCCTCTCCTCCTTTCTCCACTTGGTCTTTGCTCGATGCCTCCCCGCAAGGCATCCACGCGATGATCCATGGCCTTCGCGGCCAGATCCCAGGCTCCGGCCTCCCCTCCTGTTTCTCAACCTCCTCCTCCTCCTCCGACGACGGCGGTCGGTGCGGAGCAGTTTGATCTGCTGGCGCAGCAGGTCAGAGGCCTCACAGAGGCTGTGCAGGCTATGCAGCAGCAGCAGTCGCAGGCATCAGTGCGCCTGGAAAGGGTGTCGTCAGAACACCAGAATCCGACGGTGGGGCGGGCCACTTGGGCCAGCCGCCCCATCCTTCTTGGAAAAACGAACCCGAGGGTGGAGAGCCCTCAATCGGACCACGACTCCATCCCTGGAAGATCCCTGCCCCCATTCTGCCAGAGGACCCTCGAGACTCGAAGTCGAGAGGATTTTCTAGACCGGAGACTCCAAGAGATGAACCGGCGGATCGAAGAACTCCGCCATGCTCCCCCCGCTTATGGTGAGGATATTTGCACTGACCCTCCCTTCTCTCAAATGATCATGCAGGAATCGATCCCGCCAAACTTCAAGCTCCCCCAGTTTGAAAGCTACGACAGGATCTCGGACCCGGTTGATCATCTGGAAGCCTTCCGGATGATGATGCTGCTTCACGGTGCTCCCGACGCCATTCTATGTCGGGCCTTCCCATCCACCTTGAAGGGAGCGGCGAGAAACTGATACTCGGCTCTGAAACTGGGTACCATCTTTTCCTTCGATCAAATGAGCCACCAATTTGTGGCCCATTTTGTTAGCAGCCGGTGCCCCCGGAAGGGTTTGGAGTCCCTCATCAATATCAAGCAGAGGGAAGGGGAGTCCATTCGGGCCTACATCAACCGTTTCAACGTCGCGGCACTGGAGGTCCGGAACTTGGACCAATCAGTCGCAATGGCCGCTCTGAAGGGCGGCCTTCAGAAGAATGACCTTTTGTTCTCCCTGGAGAAGTACCCCAGGAATTTTGCTGATTTGTTGGCTCGGGCTGAAGGATATGCCCGAGCGGAAGAAGCCTTCAAAATGAAAGACGAGCAGACCGCGAGAGAGTGGCAGGCGGGAGACTCGAATAAGCCCACGATCGAAAAAAGGTCGAGAGAAGCTCGGCCGCGTTCTCGATCCCCTCCTGGGCACAAGCGTGCCCATACTCCACCCCGTGTGCACAGGCAAAGGAGTCCGGATCACGGGGTTCGATGGGGTTCTCCATCGAGAAGGTTCCGCAACTACGCCCCCCTCAATGCCTCGAAGACCCAGATATTGATGGAGGTCAGGGAGCAGCTCCCTAGGCCGGAGAGGATGCACACACACCCCGGGAAGTGCAACCCCAACAAGTTCTGTCTCTACCACCGCGATCACGGCCATGACACAGAGGAATGCATCCAGCTCCGAGACGAGATCGAGGAGCTCATCCGATGGGGTCGACTCGACAGGTTCATCCGACGCCGGCCTGAGGGTAGAGGAGATCGGCCAAGGGCCCTGCCACAACCTGAACCGCCAAGAAGGGAGGAGCAGCTCGGAGATCGGCCTCCCATCGGGACCATCGACTCCATCATCGGAGGGCCTCAAGGAGGAGCAGACCTCCCACAACCATGGGACTCGGGAAACCTGTAAATGTATCGCTTATGATTTCGCCTTGAATCTAAATTCCTTTCGACTTAACATGCTCTTCCCATTTGGCATGGATTCATCACAAACAAAGTCGTGTTAGGAACGGGAGGAGAACCTCATCCTAACATACCTAAAATGAAAGTTCGATTATCTTGAGATCGGATTGGGGGAGAGGCCTTACAACGTCCTAATGCGCCCCCACAGCCATGTCAGGAACAGGAGAAGAACCTCATCCTGGCATGAGCAAAGTCGAAGGCCCGATTCTTTTAGATCGGATGGGGGGAGAGGCCTTACAGCGCCCTAATGTGCCCCCACAGCCATGTCAGGAACAGGAGGAGAACCTTATCCTGACATGAGCAAAGTCGAAGGTCCAGTTCTTTTAGACCGGATGGGGGGAGAGGCCTTACAGTGCCCTAATATGCCCCCACAGCCATGTCAGGAACAGGAGGAGAACCTCGTCCTGGCATGAGCAAAGTCAAAGGCCCGGTTCTTTTAGATCGGAGGGGGGGAGAGGCCTTACAGCACCCTAATGTGCCCCCACAGCCATGTCAGGAACAGGAGGAGAACCTCGTCCTGACATGAGCAAAATCGAAGGTCCGGTTCTTTTAGATCGGATGGGGGGAGAGGCCTTACAACGCCCTAACGCGCCCCCAGGGCCATGTCAGGAACAGGAGGAGAACCTCGTCCTGACATGAGCAAAGTCGAAGGTCTGGTTCTTTTAGACTGAATTAGGGAGAGAGACCCTGGCGATGGCCTTTACGTGCCCTCACGGCCCCATTGGGAATGGGAGGAGAACCTCGTCTTGATGGTGATGAAATCCGACCGCCCGACAAGATCGGATGAAGGGAAAAGGCCCCCCAGCGGCACCTCCACACTCCTTTGCACCCCCGCAAAAAGTGAGGGGAGGGCCCTCACTCTAAAAAGAGGAGGAAAATTAAAGAGGAAGAGTGACGAGCTACGATGAAAACAGATGAAGGACAAACCACACCAAAGACCTAAGGAACCTCGTCTCAACAAAGACGGGGAGTTCCTACCAAACACCTCCGACCTCTAAGAAGGCTCTCGACACAAATCAAGAAGATGGTGGTACCTTCAAAGTACTGTGGAATTTAGACCACCAGGGAAAGCAAACCATCGCATCGGCGATCGGGCACCTCCAAGCGACGTCAACGTCGGACAAGTCGAACAACAAGAGAAGTCCGACGGGCAACAATTTAATACGATATGCAGACGAGGTAACACAAAACCTCCTTTTCTTTTTCATTCAATTTGCGAAATATACACCACGAAGCCCGGAAGGCCAAAGGAAGAAAAACAAAGTGACAAAAGCGAGACAAAAAAACAAAAGGAAAAATGTATACATGAAAAGACGGAAGGCCAAGAAGAGCCCTAGGGAAGCTCTGCTCCTTCCGATCTAGAATTACCTACTCCACCCTCTATCCAGGACTGCCTCAGATTCTCAACTTCTTCTTCTAGCTCTCCCTTTTTCAGCAGCGCATCCTGGAGCACCCGACGAAGTCGCTGGCTTTCGGCCTCCGCCTCTCGACACCTCTTTCTCAGGACCTCAGATTCTGCCTCCGCGTCCGTGACGGCCCGCTGCTCGTATGTCAGTTGGATCTTCAGTTATTGCAGCTCAGCCGTCTTTTCCCCGAGGGTGACAGAAATCCCTTCAACGGTTCCTCTTAGGGACTGGAGCTCATCAGAATCCCGAGCGAAAGTAAGCTGAGCCCTGTCAGCCAGCTGCCTCTGAAGATGGGCAACTTCGTCGGTCGCCACCCTGAGTCTCCCTTTATATTCATCCACCTGTCTGCGCTAACCGGCCCGATGCACGTCGTAGCTCACCTCGACATCTTGAAGCTGCTGCTGAAGGGCGGAGACCCTCTTCGACCACTCCCGATCACCGTCGGCCCGGGCCAAGAGCTGGAATGAACTTCCTTCCAGCTGATCGATCTTCTCCTTCACAGCAGACAGTTCCACCCTATGAGTGCTGATCTTGGTGGCTTGAGCCCAAATTCGGTCGCTGGCACTCTTCTTGCATTCCTCAAGCTCCTTCACGAAGTTTGCCTTCCTCCGGCTATACTCCATGATCTCCTTCACGTGGAGATTCCGAAAGCGGGTGGCCTCTGCGGTGGCTTCAGAATGGCCCTCCCTCAATCTGTGAAGCTCGCCTTCCATCTTCTTTGACCTCTTTGTCAACTGAAGAACCTCCTTCTTCAGCCGCTGGATCGTCGACTTCAGCAGGATCCCCAGGGGCAGGGGAAGTGCTTCGGCAGGACGCTACCATTGGGAGACAAAAGTATCAAGACACGTCTCATCACAGAAAGAAAAGCAGAAAGAAGAAAAGAAGGAGGAAGAAGTCGCCCACGAAAAGAAATTCAGCTTTATTGATTGGATGATTTTTGAAGACAAGAAGGTAAAGGAAAATTGCGAAAAAATAAAACTACAAGGTCGGAGGTCTCAGACCTCAAGGGCAGGAGTTGGAGAGCTTGGCATTCCGGGAGGGGGGGCTGCTACAGCGGTGATGGCAGGAGAGAGACCGGCCTCATCTTCAGACTCCTCACCCAGGAAGTTAAGGTCGAGCTCCGAAAATTTTTTGGCCCCCCTCTCCTGGCAGAGCTCGAACCCCTTAATGAACGCCTCCTGGCCGAATCGGACGTTCAGGTCCCTCATCTCTGCGGAGGCTTTGAACTCCTCTACCGCAAGAACCCTGGCCTCCGAGACCAGGACTGGAGTCTGTTCAATCAAATTGGCGACCTCGGCCTCCGCCTTCCTCGCCGTCTCCTCCAAGATCTGCTTTTCCTCCTTCCGGGCTTGTTTCTCTCTTTCCAAGGCCTCTTGGAGGGTGACTACTTCGGCTGTCTTTTCTTTGAGGCGAGCAACCTCGGCCCGGTGGTGCTCCTCCACCTGGACGATGTCCCTCCTCGCACGGTTCGTCGCCTCGATATTAGCGAGGAGCTGGTGCCCAATCTGCAAGGGCGGCTAGGGGATCAGAACAAGGGTCGAATAGCCAGATAAATGAAGATTTGCTTACCTCAAGGAAGGACCCTAAAGAGTCCCAGACCCGCTGGTCAGAATCGGCGTGGTTGATCCTCTCGATGACTTCAGGTAGAATGCAGCCGTCGATCAACCGCCTGATCAAGTCCCTGTCATTGAAGGGATTCTCCGGCCCCTCTTCGGAGCTGAGGGACTCGTCAACAGTGGTTCGGCGGCTACTCACCCTGCGGGCCACCGACTTCCTTCTCTTCCCCCTCTCGGCTACGGGTGCCTCCATGGAGCGGACCCCTGAAACGGGGGCCCCAGTCGGCGGACTCCTCGAGGAGGCCCGGGGGGCCGTTGGCTCGGCGTCCGAGGGAATGTCAATCGCTGGAGCCATCTGGACGGGTGCGGCCAAGCTCGACTCCTCCGCCCTGGCCCTCTTCGTCGATCCGAAAGTCGCGACACCCTTTCTTTTGTGGGCCCTGAGGTCTCTGACAAGCATCCGCACTGCTTCGGCGTCCATTCCTTAAAAAAAAAAAAATCAAATCAAACCAATCAATCAAGAGTCAGAAATCGACAATGGGGTAAAAAAAAAAGAGAAGAAAAGAAGAAAAAGAGGAGAAAAAGAGAGAGAAGGAAGAAAAGTGAAAAAAAGAGAAAGAAAAAGAAGAAGGGCAGAAGAAAAGAAGATAAAGGAAAAGATGAAGTACTCGCAGGATCCTAGGGGCTCAGGCCGACGTTGAACAAAAATTGCTCCGTTAGAAGGTTGGGGAGGGAAGGAGCGGAATAGGCAAGAAGCTTTCGGGCAGCCTGGAGGTCGTCCTCCCCCAGACTGGGGGCCCGACGAACAGAATCCCTCAGAGAGCCCCAAGGGGGCAGGCCCAGCCTCAAGGTCGGACAGTGGACGAAGAGGTATTTTTTCTTCCAGTTGTGGATCGAAGAGGGGACACCTTTCGCAACCCCTTCTTGCCGAACTGGAGGGAGAAATACCACCAGTCTTTTGCCGAAGGATGGTGCTTGAAGGTATAAAAATGCCTAAACAGAGAGAGGGACGGCTGGACCTCGACTACGTGGCAAAGGGAGAGAAACCCTATCAAAAACCTAAAAGAATTTGGAGCAACTGAAGCCAAAGAGATATCTAAAAAGCGGAAGAGGGCGACAACAAAGGACGGAAGCGGAAGCCGGAGCCCGACACGAAACGCCTCCTGATACAGACAAAAGCGACCAGATGGGGGAGTGCTGACTCGATCGGAGGGGTCGGGAAGCTCCAGGTCATACTCCAGGGAAACTCCGTACTGAACCCTTATCAGCAGGAGTTCATCCGGAGTCAAGGAACAGAGAATGGTGCCCGACGCAAAAATCGGGCGAGGCTCCGTCTCATGTACGGATTCATCTACAGAATGGGGGACCTGGGG
The DNA here is from genome assembly GCF_000442705.2 of Elaeis guineensis. NCBI lineage: Eukaryota > Viridiplantae > Streptophyta > Magnoliopsida > Arecales > Arecaceae > Elaeis > Elaeis guineensis. The sequence continues at coordinate 74,418,826 of NC_025997.2, forward strand.
GGTGGAGGCGGAAGAACTCCCAGAGTCGCTGGAAGCGGAAGAGCCAAAAGACATTTCAAATGACTTCTAATGAAGACTCTAAAGATCCCGAAGGAGACAGACGGGGCAAAGGACAAGAGGTCACAGTAGACTAACTCGGAGGAATACGACAGAAGAAAATGACAAAGAAAGGCTCCTAGATGGCAAAAAGAGAGGCGGAGGTTCCGGGACTAACCTAGATCGCTCTGAGAGATGCAGAGGGGCGAGGACAGGGATGACTCAAAGGGCGCCTATGTCCCAAGGAGACGCCAAGAGAGACAGGGCACTCGAAGAAAGGGTGGATACCGCTAGAATTCTGAAGTGGAATAAGGGCCCCAAAGGCGGAAGGACATGTTTACATAGACCCTGGGATCCGATGCCATAATGATCGTGAATCCCCTCGGGTCGGTCCGCACTCGACACGTGTCCCACTCACCATGGCAGGCGGCTGAAAGCGGCTGATGGTTGGTGATGTGCAAATCTTAAAATTTATAAATAAAACCGCAAGCGCACAGTGTGCAGAGTAGCACGACCAGCGAGTACGGGTCGATCCCACAGAGACTTGGTTTAAAAATGATTTTCAAATCTATGCTCAAGCGAGCTTTAACGAAAATCGAAAATCGAAAGTTGTTTGCTAAAGACAATAAGACTAAGGATCTAGGGTTTTTGAATCCACTAGATCTAGATTAGGGAATTCTACCTAGAATTTTTCTTATTGATCCTAACGACTACTCCTCTTGTCTTTCCCAAGCATAGATTATGAAGGGACTAAGGCCCAACGATAACCCATCAAGATTCTTTACAGGGGAGTAGTAACTAGGATCCCTTAGGGTTTTCTCCTCCTATGCACTGAATCAAGCATGAACTATGAAGGGACTCTGACCCAACTGTAGTTCATCAAAAATTCTTGACAAAAGAGGAAGAAAAAGAAATCCTAAAAAAAAGAAAGAACCCTATGTAAAACCCCTACTCATGATCTAGCTTCATCGCAAACCCTAGAAGGGATGCTTAGCTAGACATGATCTAAATCTACTTACAAAATTTAAATATAAAAAAATAAACTATCCTAATTTCATAAATTAAACTATCCTAATTGCATAAATTTAAACTGCATAATTTAAACTAACCTAATTGCATAAAATTAAATTGCATAAATTAAACTATCCTAATTACAAGAAAAATAAATTGCATAATGTAAAGAGATAAAATTACATAAAAATAAGATTTTATAAAAAAAAATTATTACAAAAACTTCAAAGCTTGAGGCTTGAGAAGAAAGCTAAAAAACCCACTATCTAGGGTTACAAGCTTGATCGGAAGGCACCCCTCCTTAAAACAAGGGCCTTTGGGGGCTTTTTATAGGCATTTGGGGGTTATAAGGTTTTCAAAACTTTAGATGTGGGACTAAAAGATTTTAGAGGGCTGTTAGGGGGGTTTAGGGGCTTAAATCTCGCTCAAAAGGCACTTAAATCCATCAAAAAATCCTAGAAATTGTTTCAGCCGTCCGATCTTCATCTAAAAGATCCAATTCATCTAATAAATCAAGCCGGAAGCGATTCTGGGCCGTCGGATCACGATCTGGGTGAAGCGCTGCCGTTGGATCGCACTGCAGAGATGGGATCAGGTCGGATGCATCGCGGACCGTCCGATCAAGGTGCTGAAAGATTTCGTCCGTTGGATCGCGCTGCAGAAGGATCCCGTGTTGTCCTAGTGTTTATTGATTCTTGCAATTGCTTTGATTATGGTTGGATCTTGACCGGCTGCGATGGTGGCCGTTCGATGGTGCAAAAATGTGGAGCATTGGATCTTGATCAGAGAAGATCAGACCATCGAGTGATGTGAAGTTACCAGATTGCCCTTCGGACCTTCTTCTCTCTCCTCATGAGCCCTGGACCGCGCGCGTGGATCGGGCTCGCGATGCGTTGCGGTGAGCCGAGACTCGCTGATTGGCTGGTTTATGGTGCGCCGATGGGTCCATGGTCCAGGCGCCTGTTGCTGTGGACCAGACGGCTAACCAGATCACCAAATCAGTTGATTTTTGACCAATTTTGACCTGATTTGACTCGGGTTTGACCCAGTTGAGTCTTCTTTCTTCATTCTTCAATTTCTGGATCAATTTAACTCCGTTTTGCATAAAATTTATGCTGTTGGAATCCTCTTTCCTTGTTCTTTCTATTGATGATCTCTTCTTCTGCAAAATATAACAATAAGTATCAATTTCCTAATAAAGTTAGATAATTTAGATATTAATTGATACTTTTTATGTCAATTTGTGACATAAATCACACCCCCCAACTTAATCATTGCTAGTCCCTTAGCAATGAACCAAAATAA
>NC_025997.2:74421277-74476443 GCF_000442705.2 Elaeis guineensis
GATCATATTCTAAAAAGATCCTTCCTTTGCAAATTAATTTAAGATCGAAATTCAAGAAGTTTTCTAGTATTACTAAGTAATGAGCTTCGAATTAGAATCGGTAGTCAGTCTACTTAGGAGCTTTCTTAGAGTACACTTAAAGTTTTATAGTACTTGTGTGAGTGATAACTAACTTAGTATTTCAGTATTAACTTGTACAGGCCAATTGTATCATTTTTCATAATTTAGTTCGATTAATTTTCTATACACCCCAAATTAAACAAAGAACTAAGGTAGCTTTCACACTATTTTTTTTTTTTTTTTGCTGAGCATCCTGGCCTTCCCACCACCGTTTGACATGAATCTCAATACTTGACTTAGGTGAAGAGATCCGGTTACTAGGCTTAGAGCAATCCACATTTACTTTGTGTTTTGCATTTTATTTTAGGCAGGTAGCTCTTTCCTTAAATTCAAATTTCTTCAATTGGGGTGTAGAAAAAATTATCTAATTTAAATAATACTCAAATCCTTAATTGGCCTTACAATTAATACCTACTTTACCTTGTTAGTGTGCATGTGCAATTGGAAGTGCTAATAGTCTTTAAATGACCTAGGCCACCAAGAGTCTAACCAGCTAATCTTCTCCGTGACTCACTACATTTATTAGCAAATACTTTCTAACTTACTCTTATTTCTTTTTTAGATTAATTTATTTCAAATTTTTTTTTTAATATATTAAATGCAAGGAATAACTCATAGTGGAAGGAAAAGGAAATGATAACACCTGATTTTGTTCAAGCTCTCCCTCCAACTTGACCGACATTGTCCCCAATGAAGTTTATCTAATTTATTTGTCCTAAGCAAACTGAAAACATAGAAAGCATTAGAAATTAAATAAGCTGGGTTGCCTCCCAGAAGCGCTAAGTTTTATGTCTTCAGCCAGACCAAATCTCGAAGCAATTTAATCAGAATAAGTTGGTTCATAAAGAATCATGGCATCTTCAACAGTCTCGACAGGTAATTCCAAGAATGGTTTTAATCGTTGACCATTAACTTTAAAGATAACACCATTACTTGGGTTTTCTATCTCAACAGCTCTGTGTGAAAAGACTTCTTTTACTAAAAATGGTCCTGTCCATCTAGACCTAAGCTTTCCTGAAAACAGATGTAATCTAGAGTTATATAAGAGCACCTTTTGTTCGATATTAAAAGTTTTTCTAATAATTGATTGATCATGAAATGCTTTGGTTCATTCCTTGTATATCCTTGCATTTTCATAGGCTTCATTTCTAAGTTCTTCTAATTCATTCAACTGAAGCTTCCTATGGTTTCCAACATCGTTCAAATTTGTATTTAGTTGTTTGATGGCCCATATGGCTTTGTGTTCTATCTCAATAGGCAAGTGACATGGTTTACCAAACACAATTCTATAAGGAGACATTCCTAGATTGATCTTGAAAGCGGTTCGGTATGCCCAAAGTGCATCAATTAATTTCAAAGACCAATCCTTTCTATTGGCACTAACAGTTTTTTTCAGGATCTGTTTGATTTGTCGGTTTGACACTTCAACTTTCCCACTAGTTTAAGGATGATATGGTGTGGCCAATTTGTGGGTGACATTATACTTTTTCATCAATGTTGCAAAAGGTCGGTTACAAAAATGGGTTCCCTGATCACTAATAATTGCCCTAGAAATACCGAAACGGGAGAGAATATTTTCTTTAAGAAACTTAATGACCATTTTGCTATCGGGTGTTCTACATGCAATTGCTTCTACCCATTTTGAAACATAATCAACTGCTACTAGAATATATTCATTTCCAAAGGAATTTGGAAATAGTCCCATGAAATCAATCCCCCAAACATCAAAAACTTCAACTACCAAGATTAGGTTGAGTGGCATCATGTGTCGCTTGGTGATTCGACCTATTTTCTGACATTGAGTACAACTTTTACAATATTCATGAGCATCCTTAAACAAATTGGGCCAATAAAAATCACATTGGAGAACCTTAGCAGCAGTTTTCTTAGATGCGAAGTGACCTCCACATACTTGATCATGACAAAAAGATAAAATATTCATGACTTTGTTATCTGAGATACACCTTCTAATAATTTGATCAGGACATTGTTTAAAATGATAAGGATCATCCCAAATGAAATACCTCACTTGGACAAAGAATTTATATTTATCCTGCTTAGTCCAATGAGAAGGTATCTTACCTATGGCTAAATAATTTACAATATCAGCAAATCAAGGTTCAATAGACACAGACATGAGTTGCTCATTTGGGAAAGATTCATTGATGGGTGGTTCACTAGATGGTGCGACTGGAATTCGGGACAAATGATCTGCTACAATGTTCTCAGTGCCTTTCTTGTCCCTAATTTCTAGGTCAAATTCTTGAAGGAGCAAAATCCATTTGATTAAGCATGCCTTGGCATCCTTCTTTGCTAGGAGATGTCTAATGGCTGAGTGATCGGTGTAAACAATGGTGTGGGTCCCAACCAAATAAGATCTAAATTTCTCTAAAGCAAAGACAACGGCAAGGAACTCCTTCTCAGTTGTGGTGTAGTTAAGCTGCGCATCATTTAAGGTTTTACTTGCATAATAAATCACTCTAGGCAGCTTATTTATCCATTGACCTAAGATTGCGCTCACAACATGATCGGACGCATCACACATTAATTCAAATGGTTCAGACCAGACAGGAGGATGAATGATTGGAGCTGATACAAGTGCTTTTTTTAGAAATTCAAAAGATTCCAAGCACTCATGAGTAAATTCAAATTTGGTATCCTTTGCCAAAAGATTAGTTAGTGGACGTGCTACTTTGCTAAAGTTGGCAATAAACCTTCTATAGAATCCAGCATGACCTAAAAATGAACGTATTTCTTTCACAGATTTAGGTGGTGGAAGACTTGCAATTAGATCTATTTTGGCCTTGTCCACTTCAATCCCCTTTTTAGAAATAACATGGCCAAGAACTATTCCCTGTTTGACCATAAACTGATATTTTTCCCAGTTGAGAACTAAGTGCTTCTCCTTACATCGTTCTAGAACTAATTGCAGGTGATTCAGACACTCGGAGAAGGTTAGGCCAAAAACAGAAAAGTCATCCATAAAAATTTCTAGAAATCATTCTATCATATCTGAAAACATGCTGATCATGCATCTCTGGAAGGTTGCCGGTGCATTACATAGTCCAAAGGGCATTCGTCTATAGGCAAAAGTACCAAATGGACAGGTGAATGTAGTCTTTTCTTGATCTTCAGCGGCTATGGGGATCTAATTGTAACCGGAGTATCCATCAAGAAAATAGTAAAACTCTTGTCCGGCTAGTCTTTCCAACATTTGATCAATAAATGGCAAAGGAAAGTGATCTTTCCTTGTCGCAGCATTCAACTTTCTATAGTCTATACAGACCCTCCATCCCGTTTGGGTCCTAGTTGGGATAAGTTCGTTTGCATCATTTTGGACCACTGTTACCCCAGATTTCTTGGGTACTACTTGAACTGGGCTTACCCAAGAGCTATCAAAAATAGGATAAATTATTCCACTATCTAGGAGTTTTAGAATCTCCTTTTTAACTACATCCTTCATAGCTGGATTAAGCCTTCTTTGGGCTTCTCTTGTTGGTTTAGCCTCTTCCTCTAAGTATATTCTATGTTGAACTATAGAAGGGCTTATTCCTTTGATATCTGCTATGGTCCAACCTATTGCTTCTTGATTTGCTTTTAGAACTAACACTAACTCCTCCTCTTGCTTGGGATCTAGGTCTGATGCAATAATTACAGGCAAAGTTTCTTTGGGTCCTAGATATGCATACTTGAGATGTTCTGGGAGGGGTTTCAGTTCTAAAATAGGTGCTTCCTCTATCGATGGTTTAGGTGATAATTTCACCATCTCAATGATTGGTTCAGTAGGAAGTGTCGATTCCTGATTAATCTGATTTTCTTTAAGTATTTCATTGACATCCTCAGACTCATGGATTAACCAGGGGTTAGACTCTAGGTCGACTTCATCATCACTAATGTCAATGGATTCATAAATACCATCTTGGACTACATTGACATCAGCATAAGAAGAGGATTCCTGTTCTAAGTTAAAAACATTAAGCTCAATGGTCATATTCCCAAAGGATAACTTCATTAGACCATTTCGACAATTGATTTCAGCATTGGCCGTAGCTAAGAATGGTCTTCCTAAAATGACAGGTATATGTCCTTTAGGATTCGCAACTGGCTCAGTCTCTAAAATAATAAAATCTACAGGGAAAATGAAATTTTCAACCTTTATCAGAACATCCTCGACCATTCCCTTAGGGATCCTGAGAGATCTATCGGCTAACTGTAATGTGATCCCAGTAGGTTAAAATTTTTCTAATCCTAGTTGCTCATACACCGAATATGGAAGAATATTCATACTAGTTCCTAGATCTAGTAAGGCCTTTTTTATATTGGTTTCTCCAATAACACACGAAATTGTTGGAGCTCCAGGGTCCTTATATTTAATTGGCACATGGCTAGATAGGTATGAACTGACACTTGCAGCCAAAAATACTTTCTTTGGTACATTAGTGGTCCTTTTCCTAGTGCAAAGATCTTTTAAAAATTTGGCATAAGTTGGAACCTGATGGATTATATCTAAAAGAGGAATATTAACTTGGACTTGTTTAAATACCTCTAAAATTTTGTCTAAATGTTCAGATTTATTGGATTTTAGTCTGTTTGGAAAAGGAGCTCTAGGACTTTTAAGTACTGGACTAGGTGAATTTTCAGTTTCTGGTGCTTGAGGTTGAAAGGTAGTAGTTTTAGAAGGTGACTCGGCAGATGAGTCCTCTATATCATCAAGTGCAACTACCTTATTGTCTATTTGTTTTTTCGATCTTAAGGTATGAATGGCATTTACACCATTAACTTGGTTTCCTTGTTGGGGTCGTGGACCATTTTGGTTCCTAGGATTTGGCTCAGGTTGGCTAGGTAACCTACCATGTTCTCGTTCACTAACGGTCGAAGCCAGCTGACTTACTTGCATTTCCAGACGGGCTATAGCTTGGGTGTTATTATTTATGAGTTGACCCGTGGTTTGCATAAAGCTGGTATGTGTCTTCATCATGGCTTCCAGGCTTTTCTCTAAAGAGGTAATTTTCTTGTCATTATCATGGAAGCCTGGCGGGTTGTTCATCACTGGGTTGGACCTTAGATTTTGCTGATTGAAATTTGGATTGCCTACATTAGGATTCTGGGACCATGAGAAATTCGGGTGATTCCTCCAACCTGGGTTATATGTGGGTGCATAAAGATTGTTCAATGGTCCTTGATAGATGGCATTCACCTGTGCACACTCATTCGAGTAGGAACATTCTTCTAAGACATGGTCTGGTGCATTGCACCCTTTACACATGGGTGCAGATATTTGATTTACATTGGCTGGTCTCTGTAATTCTAAGGCTTCCAATCTACGTGTTAAGGTTGCAATCTTGGCCTCTGATGCTAGGGTTGGTTGAATTTGATGCATTCCTCCTCTTGAAGGTGTAGCTTTATCAGGTTCCCTAGTTGTTTCCCACTGTAAATTTTTCTCGGCTAGGTCTTCTAAGAATTGCCAAGCTTCAGTAGTTTCTTTGTCTATAAATTGGCCTTGGCACATGGACTCTAGCATGGTTCTTGAGTTTGAATCAAACCCCTCATAGATGATCTGGCATAGTCTCCAAGTTTCTATTCCATGGTTTGGGCATTGGGTCAAAAGATTCTTGAAACGATCCAAGTACTTCCAAAATGATTCACCAGCTAGTTGGTAAAATTGATTTATTTCATTCCTAATCTTAGCTGTTTTATGATGGGGGAAATACTTTTTCAAAAATGTTCTCACAAAGCCCTCCCAGGTAGTGACAGAATGGTTTGGCAGACTATAAAGCCACTTCTTAGCATTATCCTTAAGGGCAAAGTTGATTAATCTAAGTTTGACCTCATCCTCTGTTAATTGCAGTTTCATGGTTGCACATACCTCCTCAAATTCTCTAATAAATATATAAGCATCCTCTAATCCTGTGAATTTTGGAAGCATATTTATGATTTGAGGTTTGATTTCAAAATTGTTAGCTGTGGGTTGTGGCAACCTGATACAAGATGGTTGGATGGAGCCAACTGGATAACACAAATCCTTAAGGGTCATGGGTTGGATTGGTTCAGCCATTGGAACAACAGGAATTGACTCAATTCTAACTAGACGACCCGACACTCTTCTCCACACACGAGGTGTATGGTTCTCGATGTTTATACAATTTTTTTTTTAAATTTTTATGTATAAGAAAAAGAAAGAAAAGAGAAAAAGTTCTAAAGAAAAGATCCTAAAGAGTCCTAAATCTAAAGAAAAGTAACCAAATTAATTTAAATTTTAATAATTTTTTTTTTTATTTTTCAAACAAGTGAAACAATAAATTAAACTCAATCTATCCTAGGGTTAACCTAAATCTAGACAGCTCCTAACTGTTCCAAGATGACCCTTCAAGCCTTCCAAGTAGAGATTGATCAATTAGTTAGCCAGGTAAGTATAAGAGGTGGGAGGTTCACTCATCGTTGCCTTTCTAGACACCAAACGAGTTGGCGAGGCCAACAACTGAACCAATTTAACAAACCACCCTCAGGGACTTGCCTAGACACCAACTAATCAAACAACTCAAACTTGGTAGAACTCTTAGGGTTCCTTGTCCTATTGAGCTCAAATTTCTTAAGGTTGACGTCTAATTGATTTTAAGATTAAAGGTCTAGGTAATGCAATATGATGGAGATGGTTTTTGGGCTAAGGAAGGGTAATGAAATCCCCACCTTATCTTGTTAATGGGTTGATGCCCTCTTCTTCTGCAAAATATAATAACAAGTATCAATTTCCTAATAAAGTTAGATAATTTAGATATTAATTGATACTTTTTATGTCAATTTGTGACATAAATCAGTTGGCAGGGCCAGTGTACCAGCGGGAATTTCGAAGAGTCCTTTCGTATCGCCCCGAATCGAAAAGACCCCAGCACGCGCATATTTAATGCCAAAATATCTGGAGGCGGTCGTGCGCAGGATTCGAGGGGACAACTTCGGCTATGCCAATCTCTCTGTACTTCCTTCATTCGAAATTCAAACTCGGAAGTAGGGGGACTGGTGTTGGGTATAAAATACCCACAGCTGAAGTTCTCAGCGGGATTAACCCTTGCGGGCTCTGTCCACGACTCCAAGGGGGACTCCGCCCGGACTCCTACGAGAGCCGGGCTCCGTCGCCAACTTCAACTGACGGTAAGCTCCGTCCGGACTCCTACGGGAGCCAGACTTTGCGCCTGACTTTAATTGCAGGAGGACTCCGTCCAGACTCCTACGAAAGCCGGGCTCCGTCCATGACTCCAAGGGGGACTCCACCCGGACTCCTACGGGAGCCGGGCTCCGCCCATGACTTCAATCGCAAGGAGGACTCCGTCCGGACTCCTACAGGAGCCGGGCTCCGTCGCCAACTTCAACTGCCGGTAAGCTCCGTCCAGACTCCTACGGGAGCCAGACTTCGCACCTGACTTTAATTGCAGGAGGACTCCGCCCGGACTCCTACGGGAGCCGAGCTCCGTCCACGACTCCAAGGGGGACTCCGCCCGGACTTCTACGGAAGCCGGACTCCACCCACGACTTCAACCGCAAGGAGGACTCCACCCGGACTCCTACGGGAGTCGGGCTCCGTCGCCAACTTCAACTGTCAGTAAGCTCCGTCCGGACTCCTACGGGAGCCGAACTTCGCACCTGACTTTAATTGCAGGAGGACTCCGCTCGGACTCCTACGGGAGCCGAGCTCCGTCCACGACTCCAAGGGGGACTCTGCCCGGACTCCTACAGGAGTCGGGCTCCGCCCACGACTTCAACCGCAAGGAGGACTCCGCCCGGACTCCTACGGGAGCCGGGCTCCGTCGCCAACTTCAACTGCCGGTAAGCTCCGTCCGGACTCCTACGGGAGCCGGACTTCGCACCTGACTTTAATTGCTGGAGGACTCCGTCCGAACTCCTACGGGAGCCGGGCTCCATCCACGACTCCAAGGGGGACTCCGCCCGGACTCCTACGGGAGCCGGGCTCCGCCCATGACTTCAACCGCAAGGAGGACTCCGCCCGGACTCCTACGGGAGCCGGGCTCCGTCGCCAACTTCAACTGACGGTAAGCTCCGTCCGGACTCCTACGGGAGCCGAACTTTGCGCCTGACTTTAATTGCAGGAGGACTCCGCCCGGACTCCTACGGGAGCCGAGCTCCGTCCACGACTCCAAGGGAGACTCCGCCCGGACTCCTACGGGAGCCGGGCTCCGCCCACGACTTCAACCGCAAGGAGGACTCCGCCCGGACTCCTACGGGAGCCGGGCTCCATCGCCAACTTCAACTGCCGGTAAGCTCCGTCCGGACTCCTACGGGAGCCGGACTTTGCACCTGACTTTAATTGCAGGAGCACTCCGCCCGGACTCCTACGGGAGGCGAGCTCCGTCCACGACTCCAAGGGGGACTCCGCCCGGACTCCTACGGGAGCCGGGCTCCGCCCATGACTTCAACCGCAAGGAGGACTCCGCCCGGACTCCTACGGGAGCTGGGCTCCGTCGCCAACTTCAACTACCGGTAAGCTCCGTCTGGACTCCTACGGGAGCCGGACTTCGCACCTGACTTTAATTGCAGGAGGACTCCGCCCGGACTCCTATGGGAGCCGAGCTCCATCCATGACTCCAAGGAGGACTTCGCCCGGACTCCTACGGGAGCCTGGCTCTGCCCACGACTTCAACCGCAAGGAGGACTCCGCCCAGACTCCTACGGGAGCCGGGCTCCGTCGCCAACTTCAACTGCCGGTAAGCTCTGTCCGGACTCCTACGGGAGCCGAACTTCGTGCCTGACTTTAATTGCAGGAGGACTCCGTCCGGACTCCTACGGGAGTCGGGCTCCATCCACGACTCCAAAGGGGACTCCGCCCGGACTCCTACGGGAGCCGAACTTCGCCCACGACTTCAACCGCAAGGAGGACTCCGCCCGGACTCCTACGGGAGTCGGGCTCCGTCGCCAACTTCAACTGCCGGTAAGCTCCGTCCGGACTCCTACGGGAGCCGGACTTCGCGCCTGACTTTAATTGCAGGAGGACTCCGTCCGGACTCCTATGGGAGCCGGGCTCCGTCCACGACTCCAAGGGGGACTCCGCCCGGACTCCTACGGGAGCCGGGCTCCACCCACGACTTCAATCGTAAGGAGGACTCCGTCCGGACTCCTACGGGAGCCGGGCTCCGTCACCAACTTCAACTGCAGGTAAGCTCCGTCTGTACTCCTACGGGAGCCGGACTTCGCACCTGACTTTAATTGCAAGAGGACTCCGCCCGGACTCCTACGGGAGCCGGGCTCCGCCCACGACTTCAATCTTAAGGAGGACTCCGCCCGAACTCCTACGGGAGCCGGGCTCTGTCACCAACTTCGACCGCTGGTAAGCTCCGTCCGGACTCCTACGAGAGCCGGACTTCTCCCCGACTTTGATTGCAGGTGAACTCCGCCCGGACTCCTACGGGAGCCGGGCCTCGTCTCTGACTCCGGCTGCAGACAAACTCCGCCCAAACTCCTACGGGAGCCGGGCCTCGTCTCCGGCTCCGACAGCAAGCGGACTCCGCCCGGACTCCTACGGGAGCCAGGCTCCGTCACCAACTCTGACCGCTGCCGAACTTCAGCCGACGGATCTGCACTCCCTGACGTGACACAGCAACCGCCACGATCCTGCTCCACTTCTTGCGATGGATTTCACACAGCTCCATTATTCCCTAACAGACCGCTATGGCGGCCACGACTCTGCTCCACTTCCTGCGACGGATCCTGCGCGGCCCCACTATTCCCTGGCAGACCGCTATGATGCCCACGATCCTGCTCCACCTCCTGTAACGGATACTGCGCGATTCTTCCATCCTCTGGTAAGTCGCGACAACGGACGTCGCTCCACTCCCTACGGCAGACTCCACGTGGCGCGCTACAGTGAGGGCCACGGGTCCACTCCACTACTCCTCGCAACAAATTCCTCCTGACTGTGGGCGGCCCACTACCAGACGGTTATGAACGTCGCTATCAGTCTGTTATGCCCTCCACCTATAAAAAGGGGGACCCCAGATACGTTATTCTATAAGCTCTTATTTTTACCTAAAAACTCTGCTAAAATTTCCGTTCGAGTACTCCATTCTTGTTGAGGTAGAGAACTGACTTGAGCGTCGAAGGGTCTTGCCGGAGCAACCCCACCTCCGATTTAGACTTCTCTTGCAGGTCCCAACGACGACCGCGACTCCCTCGACTCCAGCTTCTCCGATGCAAGCGGATTTTTGCACCAACAATGTTGATGAGGGACTCCGAACCTCTCCGGAGATGCCGGCTGCTAACAAAATGAGCCAGGAACTGATGGCTCATCTGATCAAAGAAAAAGATGGTACCTGGCTTCAATGCCAAATACCAGTTCCTTGCTACTCCCCTTCAGGGTGGATGAGAAAGCTCGGCACAAAATGACGTCTGGCATACCATGGAGCAGCATCATTGTCCGGAAGGCTTCCAGGTGGTCGATCGGGTCCGAGGTCCCGTCATAGCTTTTGAATTGGGGGAGCTTGAAGTTTGTCAGGATCAGTTCCTGCATGATCATTTGAGAAAAAGGAGGGTCAGTACAGATGTCCTCACCATAAGCAGGGAGAGCGTGGTGGAGTTCTTCAATCCGCCGGTTCATCTCCTGGAGCTTTCGATCCAGGAAGTCCTCGCGACTACGGGTCTCGAGGGTCTTCGGGTGGAATGGAGGTAGAGATCCTCCAGGAGTAAAATCGTGATCGGACTGAGGACTCTCCACCCTCAAATTCGTCTTTTCGGAAAAGACGGGGTGACTGGCCCAAATGGCCCACCCTACCGTCGGATTTTGGAATTCCGATGGTGTTCTCTCCAACCGCACCAACGCCTGCAGCTGTTGTTGCTATTGCATGGCCTGCACCACTTCAGTGAGGCTCCTGCTAAACCAACAGGTCGAATTATTCTGCTCCGACTGCCGTTGTCAGAGGAGGAGGAGGAGGAGGAGCTTGGAAAACTGGAGGTGAGGCCGGAGCCTGAGATCTGGCCGCGAAGGCCGTGGATCGCCTGGTGGATGCTCTACGGGGAGGCATCAGGTAATGGTCTAGTAGAAGAAGGAGAAGAGAATGTCGGAGAAGATGACCAAAATCGGTCCCGTTGAGCACTCCTTTAAGAACAAGGGTACTGCAAAGACACACAGCGCCCTTCCTCTAGCGCCAATTCTGTTGGTGCAGAATTCCATCGAAGTTGGAGAAGCTGGAGCTGGGATGACCGCGGCCACCACCGGGACCTGTAAAAAAAATCTAAACCGGAGTTGGGGGTGCTCCGACAAGACCCTCCGATGCTCAAGTCAGTACTCTGCTTCAACAGAAATGGAGTGCTTGAACGAAAATTTTGGTAGAGTTTCGAAATAGAGTTACCAGCTTAGAGAAGAACATGTCTGGAGGTTCCTTATTTATAGACGGAGGGTGTAACTGACTGACAGCGACATCTGTAACCATTTGGTAGTGGACCGCTCAGAGCCGCGTGGAGTTTGTTACGGAGAGTAGTGGCATCATGGGTCGTTCAGGGCCACGTGAAGCTCGTTGCGGAGAGTGGAGTGGTATCCATTGTCGAGACTTGCCAGAGAGTGGTGGAGTTGCATGAAATCCGTTGCAGGGAGTGGAGCAGGAGGGTGGCTCTTGTCGTGACTTGTCAGAGAGCTCTGATCCGTCGGCTGGAGCTCTGTTGGGACATCTGATGGAGTAGAATGGCTCTCTATTGTTGGTCTGGGAGAAGCTCGGATGTCTCCAAAGCTGCTGACGAGTCTACTGTTGTCGGGTGGCTTAGGCGCTGATACTACGGATGGGAGTCACCTGCTGTAGAAGCTCGGATAGAAACTTTCCATTGACCAACTCCGGAGCTATTTCTGCTGTCAAGATTTGCTCCGATGGGATATAGGTATAAATGTCCCTCCGACCTGAGACCGCCACGGTGACTTGCAAGCAACTCACTGCACTTAGGCACTGGACTACCTGAATTTCTAATTCAGTGACGGAAGGTTGCTGGGTGTAGTCAAGTACTTGACTTGTCGGTGCGTGTGTCAAGATGGGATTGACCACTCCAGTTTAGGAGCTGTGTACAGTCGTGTTTCAATTTAGCAAAACCTTGGCCAGGGTAGTCCTAGTGAGGAGTCACAGGACTAATTGAGTTGAGCACGATTCGGATGATATGATCAGGGTTGACAGTTTAACTCTGAGTCATCCTAAACACAGGGGTCAAAAGGGATGAATTATACGGTAACCATATTCACGTAGGTTCTGAATGTTGCGATTGTGATTATTCGACCTATCCGATCGTTGGGTACCATTGCTAGATGGTCACTTCGATTAGTACAGAAATTGGTTCCTGTGCTACTGGCTTAGGTTCGAACCTGCGGGGTCACACACATTAGAGGTTCCTTTCTGATCTGATGACTGATTATGAGTCTTATCTATCTGGAACTCTATGATTGAGAATTAGGATTCTCTAATCATGAGTTCCACACATTTTGGGTACCGGGGTCAAAATTTTGAATTTCGAATTTTGAATTTGAAATTTGAACTCTTTGATCATGGTTTCATATCGATGGTCTCTGATGCCTGATTGCCCATCGGATTTGGACTCAATATTTATGAGAGGTTTAATTAGTAATTTAATCACTAATTAACTCAATTTGATTGAGTAATTAATTTTGGATCAAGTCCAATTGAATTGGATTCAGTTTGGATTGACCCGATTAGGTTAAATGTTGACCTAATCGCTAAGGTGGTTTAGTCCCTGATTTGATCAGAGGTTAGGTTTAGTTAATTTCTGATTTGATTAGGATTTTATTAAGCCTAATTAAGCCTAATTATATTGGGTTTAATTTGGTCTAATTGTGCTCAACCTATTTTAAACTAGGTTGGCTCAATTTGAATCAAACCACCTTGTTTTAAATTCCCTGCGTCACCCAACTTCCTTGCACCCATTTGAATTCACGAGAAGAAACTTCTCGTGAAATTTTTCTCACGTAAAACCCTTCCCCACGTCCTCATTTGTGCACCATATGGATGGATAAATTAATTAGTTAGCCATTCAAATTCAAAGCATGTTTGAATTTGAATGGATAACTTATCACTTGCCCTTTCCTCTTTATCCATTTTGTGCGCCACATTACTTACACGAGAAAAGGTTTCTCGTGAAACTTTTCCACGCACAAAGAGCCACGCCCCTTCTCTTCTCACGCCCAAAAGGATAGGGATAAGTTGGTTTTCGTTTGAATTCAAATTTGATTTGAATTCAAATGTGTAACCTCTTGTCTTTATCCTCTCACGCGGATAAGACACGTTCGATGTTGTTTTAAAAAGAGGAGAAAGGTGGGACGTGCGTAGAAAAATTAGGAGAGAAACTTTGGGGTGTGAGAAAGGCTTCTACACAAGGTGAAGGTCCAAAACCTTCCGAGAGAAAAAGAAATAAAAGAGAGAAAATTGGGCGCAGGGTTTTTGGTGTGTACCCTAGGGTTTCTACCTAGGGTTCGGGAAGTGAGATTGGTGTGCCACGAGTGTCGTGAGTCCACCAAATTTTAGAGAGAGATCCATCAGCCTCTCAAGTAACTGTGCAGATGATTCAGAGCATCCAAAAAGTCGGCACACATCGATCGAAGGAGTTCGATCAACATCTGCCATCAAAAGGGTGAAATCACGAACTAGCATTCGTGAGGAGCTGATCAGACGGGAGCTTCGTGTGGACGATCCGAAGAGGCCAGACACTTGGGTGGCTGCGACATGATGATCAGAGTCCTCCGACGGTGATCAGATTGCGGTGATCGACTACCCGCAAAAGGTGATGTATTCTGAATACAGTACTGTAAAACGTTTACTGATTCAAATTTGAATTTCAAATTTAAATGCATGCTGTTGTATCATATTTAGATCCTAGTGTAGGGTTAATTAGTATTAATTAATGAGATTAATTAATAATTCCGCTGTAAAATAGTAATTTTGAAAAAGTTTTAAAATTATCATTTTGCCCCTGCACTAAATTTTTGCTTCAATTGGTATCAGAGCAGGTTCTAGAATATGATATACATATGCATGCGTAGATTAAGGTGTAATCTATAAGTTTAAATTTAAAATTCAAAATTCGAAATTCGAAATTCAAAAAGATTTGAAATTTGAAATTTGAAATTTGTTAAAAGTTTCAAATTTGAAATTTAAAATTTGAAATTTGGTTGAAATCTCAAATTTGAAATTTGAAATTTGAAATTTGAAATTTGAAATTCAAAATTTGAAATTTGAAATTTGAAATTTTGGTTGAAATCTCAAATTTAAAATTTGAAATTCGAAATTTGAAATTTGAAATTCAAAATTCAAAATTTAAAATTCAAAGATTGAAAATTCGAAATTTGAAATTTGGTTGAAATCTCAAATTTGAAATTTAAAATTTGAAATTTGAAATTTGAAATTCAAAATTTAAATTTTGAAATTTGTATATTTAGATATACATGATCCAAGTAGCAAGTAATCTAATTGGGTTGGTTGCCATGGCCGTCCGGTCATAGGAGAAAAGTAGGGTTTAAAGGCCCTCTCTTCCCATTCGATGGGGTCTCCTATGGCGGTAGGGGTGCCGATGCAATTATATCCCATGCCGATGAAGCAGCGAAAGGACTTAATTAAGAAATTTATCATGAATGTGTTAGATTAGATCTAAAAGAAAATTTATGATTTATTTTGAGTTATTTTCTGTTATGAAATGAGCAATAGAATTGCTGTTTATGAAATGTGCTGACCCGTTTGTGAAATGAGTTAACACATTTTGTGAACAGAAAATAAAATCTTTCAAATTTGAAAATTATTTTCGAAATGCCAAACCCTGACCCATCAGCCCAAGTACTTAATTAAAAGAATTAAGTGTTGTCTAGTAGGTCTAGAATTGTGAATTAAGACCTAAGACAATTGCATAAACTTTTGGGTCAATGGGTTAGATGAATTAGGTCCATAATTGGGTTAGACCTAAGGTTAGTTTAAAAAATGGACGAATTGGAGTAATTGGTCAAATCTAATCAAAAGTTGAATTAGATTAGGTCAAGGATACTCTAGACTCAACTTCAATAGTTGTAGTTGAATGGGTCCATGTCTTTAACTAGACCAAGATGGACTTAATTCATGGCTACGCGGTGGAGCTCTATTTACTAAGTTGATCAAAATTAAAACTAATGAATCGGTTGGTGTCTAAGGTAAGTTCGGCAGTTTTGACCAGTGGTTCTTAAGCGGGAGCTACTCGCATTGATTCGATCATTGACGAGTTAATGGCAAATCCCCACCACTGATCTCACTTACCTGGCCAATCTAGTAAGTTAGATTTTGATTAGATCACTTGGTGATTAGAGCTCACCCATGTCATTAGGTAAATCAGTAAGACTGATTTAGGTGCTTCTAATGCCAGCTTTAATTAAATCCTTTTTAATCTGACTTGGTGAAGTCAGTGGGAGGATTGAAATTGGCTGGATGATTTCTTCTCTACTATTCTTTAATAAAATCCTCAAAATTATTAGGTCCCTAAAATGATTAAGTTATAATGATAACTAAGTCATAGCCTCCCATTAAGTGAATGATAATGAGTCCATTAGTTCAATAATCATTGGAGGCCCAAAGGCCTGGTGCTCATTGGCTAATGAAATTATTATTCATAATATGATAATTTGATTGAGTCTTTCTGATGGTGGTTAGGTTGGCCGGCCAAAGTCGGGCTTGATCATTTATTGGTCCGATTCACTAAATTAAGTCATGTTAATGGTTGGACCTAACCAGATCTTTTCAGTGGAGGCCAAAGCCTACTGATTAGGTTCTGGGGCAAAATAAATTACTAGAAGTTGTTTAGAGAAACAACTGGTTAAGAACCTACCCATAGATGCACATGGGTTGACCAACCAAAGTTGGGCTCGTGTGTAGTCTGTGTGGATTCTAGTATCCATTAAGGAATTAAAGTAATTCCTCGAATTGGAGGATGAGGCTACCAGTTCGTAAAAATATTGGGAAAAACTTTAGACTAAAGTTCAAGTCTTTAGTATTAATTTATGTACTAATAGAGGTCTCGTTTTTCTTTAAGCAGCTATGGCCACTACCCTGTCGCTCCGGTCATTATTAGATAATGACAAGCTCATGGGACCCAATTTCGATAGCTGGTATCGAAAATTGAAAATCGTCCTTGAGTATGAACGGATCCTTTATGTAGTAACGGATCCAGCACCTGAGGAGCCAGCTCCGAACGCTAGTAAAGCGATCCGAGACACTTACTTGAAGTGGCTCAATGACCGCACCACCGTTCGATGTATTATGCTGGCAGCAATGAATGACGAGTTCAGCCGAAGGTTTGAGAACGCCCAGCCACAGGAGATGCTTCAAATGTTGAACGACTCCTTTGGCACGCCTGACGATGTTGAAAGGCACAAAACTAGTTGTGCTATTTTCAATGCTCGAATGAGGGATGGGGCCTCAGTCACTTATCATGTACTGTATATGATCGAGATGATTGAGCGCCTAAGCAAATTGGGCTTTCCTCTGCACGAGCAGCTCGATAAGGATGCGATCCTTAATTCCTTGCCCAAGTCCTTCCTCCCATTTCTTACTCATTTTCGAATGACAAAGCCTGCAGTAAACTACCACGGATTGTTTGTGTTGCTGCAGAACTTTGAGAAGGATCACCAACTCCATAAGGAGTCGGTGAATGTAGTGAGAGGGTCTTCTTCTCGTCGTCAACCCTTTGGGAAGGGGAAGAAGAACAAGAAGAAGAAAAATAAGAAGGTGCAATCTCATGCTGGGACAGTAGCACGGGGTCAGACCAAGAAGCGCAAGCATGACCAGAGCCAGGCGGAGTGCTTCTTTTGCAAGAAGCACGGGCATTGGAAGAGGAACTGTCCTCAATACATTGCCTCCCTGGACCCGAACAGGCCAAAGAAGAAGCAAGGTAATTATATGATAACTCCTTGTAACTTTTCGATTTGTGATACTACTGCTTGGGTATTGGATACCGGAAGCCCTTATCATATTTGTAATTCGATGCAGGGTCTGTAGGTCAGTAGAAGATTTGATGAAGGCGAGAGGTTCCTGAACGTTGGAGATGGAAGCAAAGTTCCAGTTCTAGCTTTAGGAATCATGAGTCTTGTAATCAATTCTCGTAATGTAATTCTGAGTGAATGTCACTATTGTCTAAGTTTTTTATTAAATATTATTTCTGTAGGCCTTTTGGCCATGTACGGTTATGATTTTTTAATAAAAGAAAATATTTGCAATATCATTTTGAATGGTGTTACAATATTTGTTGGACAATTAAATAATGGAATTTACTTACTATCACAGCCTGTTAATGTGGTTCAAAAATTCGGTAAACGCTCTAGAATAGATAATGTGTCAGAAGTCTACCTTTGGCACTGTAGGCTAGGTCATATCAATAAGAACAGGATAAACAGGTTGGCTCAAGAAGGAATTCTTGAAGTTAGTGATTGTGAATCACTTCCAACCTGTGAGTCCTGTCTTCTTGGAAAGATGACCAAGTCACCTTTTACTGGAAAAGGTGAGCGAGCCAGTGAACTCTTAGGTCTGGTACATTCTGATGTATGTGGACCCATGAGCTCAAGTGCAAGAGGTGGATTTTTCTACTTCATAACCTTCACAGACGACCTATCTAGGTATGGGTATGTCTATTTAATGAAGCATAAGTCGGAATCATTTGAAATGTTCAAACTATTCCGAATGAGGTAGAAAAACAAACTGGGAAGTGTATTAAAACTCTTCGATCTGATCGAGGAGGTGAATATCTTTCCAATGAGTTTCTGACGTATCTAGGGGAGAATGGGATTCTCTCTCAGTGGACTCCTCCTGGAACACCACAGCATAATGGTGTGTCTGAAAGGAGGAATCGGACCCTGTTAGACATGGTTCGATCCATGATGGGGTTTGCTGGTCTGCCGATCTCCCTCTGAGGATATGCGCTCGAATCGGCTTGTTACCTTCTAAATAGAGTTTCGAGTAAGTCTGTAGCCAAAACGCCATATGAGATATGGATAGGACGTAAGCCAGTACTCTCGCACCTTAGGGTTTGGGGGTGTCCGGCTTATGTTAAACGTTTAATTACAGACAAGCTTGGACCTAGGTCTGACAAGTGTAATTTTATAGGGTACCCAAAAGAGACCAAAGGGTATTATTTCTACCTTGCTGATGAGCAAAAGGTGTTTGTCAGCCTTAAGGCAATCTTTTTAGAAAAGGAGTTCCTTAATGAAGGAACTGTTGCCTCTAAAGTCGAACTTGACGAAGTTCGACAGGTGGAAAAACCGACACATGTTACTGAACCTGAACCGGATTTGATTAGATCAGATCCGGAGCCCATTGATTATGCATCCTTAAGGCGGTCTGGTAGAGTACCACATCAACCGGACAGATACTATGGTTTCTTGGTCCGGGATGGTGATCCTATCGAACTTGATGAAAACGATGAGGATCCGATCACCTACATGGAGGCAATGCAGAGACCTGACTCTGAGAAATGGCTAGAGGCCATGAAATCCGAAATGGAGTCCATGAAGGTCAACGATGTGTGGACATTGGTTGACCCACCCGAAGGAGTAAAACCCATAGGGTGTAAGTGGGTCTTCAAAAGGAAGAGGGGCGCAGACGAAAAGGTGGAGACCTATAAAGCCCGTCTGGTTGCCAAGGGATATCATCAACGTTATGGTATAGACTATGACGAGACGTTTTCTCCTGTGGCAATGCTCAAATCCATTCGGATTATGCTTGCGATAGCTACCCATCTGGATTATGAAATCTGGCAGATGGATGTGAAGACAGCTTTCCTAAATGGAGAGCTGGACGAAGAGGTGTATATGATACAACCTGAAGGGTTCACATCCACAGATGAGTCTAAGGTGTGCAAGCTACAGAGGTCCATTTATGGACTTAAGCAGGCATCTCGGAGTTGGAACATACGTTTTGATAGGACGATCAAAACGTATGGCTTCGTTAAGAACGGAGAAGAATCCTGCATTTATAAGTGGGCTAATGGTCCAGCAGTAGTATTTCTTGTATTGTATGTGGATGACATTCTCTTAATCGAGAATGATGTCCCTGCATTACAGGGAATAAAGATTTGGCTATCGTCACAGTTCTCCATGAAGGATCTGGGAGAAGCTTCCTACATCCTAGGGATGAGGATCTATAGGGATAGATCCAAAAAGTTGCTTGGCTTATCCCAGTCCACGTACATTGATACTATGCTGAAAAGGTTCAGCATGAAAAATTCCAAGAAAGGCTATCTACCGATAGGCCATGGAATTTCTCTCTCGAAGAGGCATTGTCCGACAACACCTCAAGAGAGAGAGCGTATGGGTAGGATTCCATATGCTTCGACAGTGAGATCTATCATGTACGCCATGACATGTACACGACCAGATGTGGCATACTCACTAGGGGTAGTGAGTAGATACCAATCTGATCCAGGAGAGAATCACTGGAAGGTTGTTAAAACCATCCTGAAGTATTTAAGAAATACTAAGGACCAGTGGCTTATATATGGTGAATCGGACTTGAGACTTATAGGGTTTACAGACTCTAGTTTCCAGTCTGATCGCGATGATAGCAAGAGTGTGTCAGGATTTATTTTTACCCTTAATGGTGGGGCTGTCTGCTGGAAGAGTTCCAAGCAGCACACTGTGGCTGATTCAGTATGCGAGGCGGAGTATATTGCTGCATCAGATGCTGCCAAAGAAGCGGTGTGGCTGAGGAAATTCATCACCGAGCTCGGAGTAGCACCCTCCCTTGTTGGTCCAGTTCTGCTCTACTGCGACAGCTCTGGAGCCATTGCTCAGGCGAAGGAACCAAAGGCACACCAGCGGACGAAGCATATTCTGCGCCGCTACCATCTCATCCAGGAGATCGTGGATCGAGGTGACGTCGACCTTCAGAAGATCGACGGGAAGGAGAACCTGGCCGACCCATTCACTAAAGCCATTGCGGTGAAGGAGTTCAACGACTACAAGTCGAAGATGGGTATTAGATACTGCACCGATAGGCTTTAGGCCAAGTGGGAGATTGTTGGGAATAGTGTCCCAAAGCCAATCGTCAGCCTGTTGACGGTTGTGCTCCTTTTGTATTAGTACATGAATTATAAATAAATAAAAGTTATTTTGGTATTTTTTCATCACAAATGTTTCATCTTCTAATGAACTCCTGTGTTGTGGTGAAGTTCTTTGGACTATTTAGACTCGACAAAGGAGGATTTGTCGTTTAGTCCTTAAACATGTTCGCGACCAAATGATACGTTGTTACCAAGGACGACAATATTTATCGAGCATAGGTCGTTGTGTGCCATATGGGTTGGTTGTCCTCATAACCAAAGAGTGTGGAGACACTGGTATGGCATACAGGTGAGATGTAATGGTACATCTGTACTGAATGTGACCAACTCCGGAGCTATTTCTGCTGTCAAGATTTGCTCCGATGGGATATGGGTATAAATGTCCCTCCGACCTGAGACCGCCACGGTGACTTGCAAGCAACTCACTGCACTTAGGCACTGGACTACCTGAATTTCTAATTCAGTGATGGAAGGTTGCTGGGTGTAGTCAAGTACTTGACTTGTCGGTGCGTGTGTCAAGATGGGATTGACCACTCCAGTTTAGGAGCTGTGTACAGTCGTGTTTCAATTTAGCAAAATCTTGGTCAGGGTAGTCCTAGTGAGGAGTCACAGGACTAATTGAGTTGAGCACAATTCGGATGATATGATCAGGGTTGACAGTTTAACTCTGAGTCATCCTAAACACAGGGGTCAAAAGGGATGAATTATACGGTAACCATATTCACGTAGGTTCTGAATGTTGCGATTGCGATTATTCGACCTATCCGATCGTCGGGTACCATTGCTAGATGGTCACTTCGATTAGTACAGAAATTGGTTCCTGTGCTACCGGCTTAGGTTCGAACCTGCGGGGTCACACACATTAGAGGTTCCTTTCTGATCTGATGGCTGATTATGAGTCTTATCTATCTGAAACTCTATGATTGAGAATTAGGATTCTCTAATCATGAGTTCCACACATTTTGGGTACCGGGGTCAAAATTTTGAATTTCGAATTTTGAATTTGAAATTTGAACTCTTTGATCAGGGTTTCATATCGATGGTCTCTGATGCCTGATTGCCCATCGGATTTGGACTCAACATTTATGAGAGTTTTAATTAGTAATTTAATCACTAATTAACTCAATTTGATTGAGTAATTATTTTTGGATCAAGTCCAATTGAATTGGATTCAGTTTGGATTGACCCGATTAGGTTAAATGTTGACCTAATCGCTAAGGTGGTTTAGTCCCTGATTTGATCAGGGATTAGGTTTAGTTAATTTCTGATTTGATTAAGATTTTATTAAGCCTAATTAAGCCTAATTATATTGGGTTTAATTTGGTCTAATTGTGCTCAACCTATTTTAAACTAGGTTGGCTCAATTTGAATCAAACCACCTTGTTTTAAATTCCCTGCGTCATCCAACTTCTTTGCACCCATTTGAATTCACGAGAAGAAACTTCTCATGAAATTTTTCTCACGTAAAACCCTTCCCCACGTCCTCATTTGTGCGCCATATGGATGGATAAATTAATTAGTTAGCCATTCAAATTCAAAGCATGTTTGAATTTGAATGGATAACTTATCACTTGCCCTTTCATCCTTATCCATTTTGTGCGCCACATTACTTACACGAGAAAAGGTTTCTCATGAAACTTTTCCACGCACAAAGAGCCACACCCCTTCTCTTCTCACGCCCAAAAGGATAGGGATAAGTTGGTTTTCGTTTGAATTCAAATTTGATTTGAATTCAAATGTGTAACCTCTTGTCTTTATCCTCTCACGCGGATAAGACACGTTCGACGTTGTTTTAAAAAGAGGAGAAAGGTGGGACATGCGTAGAAAAATTAGAAGAGAAACTTTGGGGCGTGAGGAAGGCTTCTGCGCAAGGTGAAGGTCCAAAACCTTCCGAGAGAAAAAGAAAGAAAAGAGAGAAAATTGGGCGCAGGGTTTTTGGTGTGTACCCTAGGGTTTCTACCTAGGGTTCGGGAAGTGAGATTGGTGTGCCACGAGTGTCGTGAGTCTACCAAATTTCAGAGAGAGATCCATCAGCCTCTCAAGTAACTGTGCAAATGATCCGGAGCATCCGAGAAGTCGGCACACATCGATCGAAGGAGTTCGATCAATATCTGCCATCAAAAGGGTGAAATCACGAACTAGCATTCGTGAGGAGCTGATCAGACGGGAGCTTCGTGTGGACGATCCGCAGAGACCAGACAGTTGGGTGGCTGTGATGTGACGATCAGAGCCCTCCGACGGTGATCAGATTGCGGTGATCGACTACCCGCAAAAGGTGATGTGTTCTGAACACAGTACTGTAAAACGTTTACTGATTCAAATTTGAATTTCAAATTTAAATGCATGCTGTTGTATCATATTTAGATCTTAGTGTAGGGTTAATTAGTATTAATTAATGAGATTAATTAATAATTCCACTGTAAAATAGTAATTTTGAAAAAGTTTTAAAATTACCATTTTGCCCCTGCACTAAATTTTCGCTTCACGAGGCCCATCGTCGAAGAAGTCCGGACGGCCGAGAGAGTTCAGAGAGACGTCACGTACAAGGTCGGGGGGCAGAGGAGCCTCGAAGGATTAGTCCTCTGCAGACTTCAGTCGGGGGGCACTTTATACCCAACAATATACATGGTGTACAACTTCGATCACAAACCCTTCGAAGTCTTCTCCTCTAACATCGAATAGAGAGTCGTATCTGTCAAACATCCTCTAATCATCGAACAAGCCTTCTTCTCCAGGAACATCCATTGATGATCCGACATCCCTTCAGGCTTCTCCTCCAACGCTTGATCTAGATCTGCCTGAATCAAGAGATCTTCAACCCTAACTTTTCACATAGAAAATTTTTTTTTCCATCAAACTTCTCAAAATCGACCTTCATGTTGCTTGCCATGACTGGATCAAAATCAAATCACAACCTAAACTCCAAGGGATTTGAGAAATACCTTGAAAGGGATCTTGTTGAAATTTCAACCTTTGAAGATCTTCACCTTCTGGCATCTTGTTCTCCTTCCATGCAACACGAGCTCTGATACCACTTATTGTGCCACATTTTCAAGTGTGTGGAGTACCTCCCACCAGGAGATCAATGAAGAAAACTCTCTGAAAGGGGATGAAACATGTTGAAGAAGAACAGCCTTTCTGGTTGCAGCAGTCTTGTAAACCTGTCGGCAGGATTTCTTTCTTCAATTTGAACTCCTTCTCCACTAGATCTGAAATCTACCTTTTGAGACCTGGAAGCACACTTGATGAAGCCTCCAAAACCAAAAAAAAATAAAACTTGAAACTTCTCTTGGGTGGCCAAAAGGAGGCACTCAAAAACAGGGGCGTGCAAAAAAGGCAGCGCTGGTTCCTTTCTTTCCTTTTTGGGTTGACGGCCAAGAAACCCTAGGTTTCTTGGTTCTAGGGCATGGAGAAGACCAGAGAGAAGGAGAAAGGAAGGAAGAGAGAGAGAATATTGGGAGAAAATGATTTGATTGATTGAACCCTTTATACAAAACCTAAATACAAAGGTATTTATACAAGGTCAATGTGACCCAACCACAAAACTCCCTTGACTAACTTGATATGAGATTTGTGCTAACCCAAACCCATGTACATCCATGATTTGAACAAATCTCATTTATCTAAAACTCAAATCTTATCCAAAACAAGTTAGCCCCTTGAGGCTAAAGTCTCCTGAACCTCAAGACCCAAAAGGCTGACAGTCATTCGTTCAAAGACCCAAACTAGTCCTAGAAACCTCATGAGCACCTCATGGACTTTGGACCTTGGCCTTAGTCTTGATCTCCTGAGCCTTGAAAGCACCATATGAGGTGCAACACTTAGTAGTATGTAGTGACAATCCAGTAGAATAAAAGATGATGAACCTCTAGATGCAGTTAATGTATGATACAGTCCCTCTATCGTGAGTCCCGATCAGATGGCAAGTTATGGATGAATCGTCAAACTTCATCATCGATCATATGATAGATTCAATCAGCTCGAGTCTATATGTGATTCTATGAAAACTTCTTTCCATCAATCATACTGCTATGGTCATAGACTTAAGGATTCAGCCTCTTAAATCTCATAGAACTACTCCCTTCTGTCTGGATCGATAGATCTCATCTTAACGCACACCCCACTCCTACAGTAGACCAACTGTCACCAACATCTACTACAAGGGCTCATTGAGACCCATGTTGATGTGTTAGTCAAACTCCAGCAGCTCACTATGAGTAGTAGTGCCATCTCAGGTCAAAGGACTAGTCATACAACTACAGCATCGAAAAAGTCACTAATGAGTGAGCAGACATCCATGTGACTTCTCGTGTTGGTCACGCTCAGTGCTAATTGTTCTCTAACAACCACCTGCCTCTCATTCCAGCATCTCTACACTGCAGACTCAAGACCCATCTGTCCGAAGGAAGTGATCCGTGCACTGGACTATCCAGATCAATCACCATCTCCATGATGATCCTATAATCATGAGCAATTTAGGAATTAACTATCAATGACACATGTCTCAAATTCTCAACTCTTTGAGAATATGTATCATCATCTTGTTAATTTCTTGGATGATTCATGGACACATAAACATGAATGATAACATAAATGCCCATAAAGTATAAAATCATATCCTAAAGATATGATATGTGTCAGTCAAGATTGGCTTCTAAGGCATACATCCAACAATCTCTCACTTGCACTAAAGCCAATCCGCCATGTACCAAGCCCTATCTTCACAAGACAGGCTTTAGTCTTAGGCTAGTTAAGTGACTTACCAGTAAGTCATCCACTTCACATATGGAGTTTGCTCTCTGCACCTCGGTGTATTTCTACTTGACGTAGTCGCATATTCTACTGCTCTATGCGTTTGGATATCTAGTGAGACTTAGGCTCCTTAGCCAGGACTATGCTGTCATTGTCTTTGCAGTACAGTGTCACGGTATCTGATGGCATGACAACTACTTCTGTAACTAATATTAAAACCAGAATGCATCCTACACATCTACATTGTGCTCAGCTTTCATCAATTGATTATTTGGAATTCTTCCAAGATATCGACATAAGAACACATCCCATGATGTAGACATTCTACAATCAATGTCAGATATAAAACTGAATTGGTATATCCTTCCACTCCTAGTTTTGATCATTCTCCAAATTAAGAACATGTCGATTAGATGTCACCTAATTGGAGAAGGAGTCATAGTCTTTTTGGACTCTCCCTTGGTGCTTGAGTCAAACTCAATTTAATCCTAATCCAATTAGGATTTGATGTACCCATAGAAATGAAAATTTTTAGTTCAAATAGAAACTCATTTATCTTAGTCTAATTAAGAATTGAGTCAAACTCAAATTCTAATTCAAATAGGAATCATTCTTTCATGCAATTTAGGTTATCTTATAACTCAATCAGGTTTAATCAAATCAAATCCATATCAAGTCAAATTAAATCTAATTTAATTAGACTTGATACAAGCTCCATAGCTCAATCAAATTGAGCCATTTAGTAATCTAATTGCTAATTAATCCTCTTTTAACTCACTAACTCTTTAGCGAGTTACATAATGCAATATTTGCATTGGATCAATCATCAATCATATTGATAATCAAATCCTGTTATGATTCATAATCATAATTCTACCATCTGATCAGTCAAAAGTCTTTTTTGTGTATGACCCCATAGGTTCTATTCTGTTGGATAATGAGATATATTGTGATTTCTATCATAATATCATTGAAACTCTTTTCAATGGGTTGGAACAGTTCCAACTCTGCCCATCAAGGATCATCGATCATCAAGATAATGCTCATGGGTCTCACAATCTATCAGTGACACCTAACAGTATGTAGTGGCAATCCAGTAGAATAAAAAATGATGAACCTCTAGGTGCAGTTAACATATGATACAGTCTCTCTATCGTGAGTTCCGACTGGATGACAGGTCATGAATGAATCGTCAAACCTCATCATCGATCATATGATAGATTCAATCAACTCGAGTCCATATATGATTCTATGAAAAATTTTTTCCATCAATCACACTGCTATGGTCATAGACTTAAGGACTTAGTCTCTTAAATTTCATAGGACTACTCCCTTATGCTAGGATCGATAGATCCCTTCTTGATGCATATCTCACTCCTACAGTGGACCAACTGTCGTCAATATCTACTACAAGGGCTCATTGAGATCAATGTTGATATGTCAGTCAAACTCCAGCAGCCTCACTGTGAGAGTAGTGCCATCTCAGGTCAAAGGACCAGTTATACAACTGCAGCATCGAGAAAGTCACTAACGAGTAAGCAGACATCCATGTGACTTCTCGTATTGGTTACGCTCAGTGCTAATTATTCTCTAACAACCACCTGCACTCTCGCTCCAGTATCTCTATACTGCAGACTCGAGACTCATCTGTCCGAAAGAAGCAATCCGGATATTGGTCTATCTGGATCAATCACCATTCCCATGATAATCTTATGACCAGGAGCAATTTAGGAATTAACCATCAATGATACATATCTCAAATTCTCGACTCTTTGAGAATATGTGTCATTATCTTGTTAATTTCTTAGATGATTCATAGACACATAAACATGAATGGTAACATAAATGCCCATAAAGTATAAAATCATATCCTAGAGATATGATATGTATCAGTCAAGATTGGCTTCTAGGGCATACATCTAACAGATACAACTATAATAGTGCATCATGATGATTGATTAAATTAGGATGTGCATGAGATCATTAAAGTCTTCATAAAAATTATATTAAGTCATAGTGTTGTGAACCAGTAGCTGACCTATTTTTTGAATTGATTAATCAATTGGTGTCTAAAGAGTGCTTCAAGTATGGTGGTTCTTTAATTGTTCCATTTGCTGGCCTGACCAATTTATTGGTGTCGAAGAAAAGCAACAGGGGACCCCCACTAATCTTAATACTTTTCTGGCCAATTAGATTAGTTTGAATTTTGAATAGAGGTTGCTCAGTATTTTGAACACTACATATGTCTTCTTTCATGCCTAGTCAATATCCTGTCAAAGATCATAGTAGGTTTATTATGATATCCACAAGGCTTGCTATAGGAATTGATGTGGGGTTGTCTTGGTGCATATTATATATTTTATGGTATATTTGGATATGTTACTTTGTTGTGATATCTACAAGGATAGCATTTTTCAGATATGGCTATATGAAAATAAAGGATTTGACTTAACTAAAAATACTATAGTTTGTTGTGATATCCACAAGACTATGAGTATTTTTAGAGGCAAAGATTATGTTGAGAATTGTACGAGATGCAATTGGATAAGTTTTCCTACTCTTGAACTCATTAAGATTTGTTGTGATATCCACAAGACTTCATTGAAGGATTAGGATCTCAACCCCATTAAGAAATTAGATTAGGGTTTTTTGTTTATCATAGGAGAGGACTATGGTATCCGATAAAATAATGGGAGATATAACTAGTTAAAAGACCTCATCTAGTTATACATGTCAAATATGAGTGGTCTACTTATACTATTGTTCTTTATTTATGTAGATTTAAATCTGCATTATGGTTTCTCTATTTTTCTGTATGAAACCATAAATAAAATATGTTGACCGATCCAAACTATATGGATTAGTTGAGGAACTTATAAATTAGGTTTGTATCAGAGATGAACTCTGATGTTTTGGATATTCTTGATCCTAAATCGGTCAGCAATAATGAGAAGGCAAAAGATGTCCACTTGGATATTATCGGTTCATTTTGTGGCAAATTTGGATATTGAGAGAATAATTACAATAATTATCTTGCAAGACTAAAATAGGGTACAAGTATAGCACCAAAAAGCATGTATATGATACAGACCTGTTTTTCATTGAGTAGCTCAGACTCTGATACTTGGGTATTGGATATCGCCTATGGATCGTATATTTGTAATTCATTGCAGCAACTATAGAATATCAAAGATCTGAAAAGAGGTTATCTTGAGCTTTATGGCGCAAGTAGAGAGTCCATTAGCGCAGAGATTGTAGGAACCTGTATGCTTGATTTTCCTTCGATTAAAATTTTAAAAGTGACAGACTGTTATTACATTCTAAAGGTCATTAGAAATATTATTTCTATACCTTTGTTATCAAAATAAGGTTATGAAATAAGGCTAATGGGAAATGGATACTCCATTTTTTTTCTAATGAATTTTATGGTAGTGGTTGTATGGATAATAATCTTTTAATTCTTACATTCAACAAAAATATTTTTTATATTGAAAGAAATATGAAAAAAAAAAAAAGAAAATGTGAATATCACATATCTCTGGTATTGTCACTTTGGTCATATTAGTGAGTCAAGGATAAACAAGTTATACAAAGAAAAATTCTTTGACCCATATGATTATGAATTATTAAAAACTTGTAAATTTTGTCTCATAGGTAAGATAACCAAGACTCCATTCTCTAGACATAGAGAGAGGACAAATGAGTTGTTAGCCCTGATACATACAGATGTATGTGGATCGATAACAACTCAAGTCAGAGGAGGATACTCCTATTTTATCATATTTATGGATGATTTATTAAGGTTCGAATATGTGTATCTTATGAAATATAAATCCGAAGCCTTTGATAAGTTCTAAGAGTATCAATGTATGGTCAAGAAACAAACTAAAAAAAATATCAAGATTCTTTGATCTGATCGAGGAGGAGAATATTTATCCGATAAATTTCTTGATCATCTTAAAAGTAAAGGTATTCTCTCTAAATGGACTCCTCCTTATATACTCCAGTTAAATGGTGTAGCAGAACAGATGAATCACACTTTGATGGATATGGTGCGGTCCATGATGTGCTTCACCGATCTTGTAATATCTTTCTGGGGATATGCTCGAGAGACTATCACATATATTTTAAATAGGATGCCTTCAAAGTCTGTTGCAAGCACACTATATGAGATGTGAAAGGGAAGGAAGCCTAATCTTAAACATCTTAAGATTTGGGGCTATCCTACTTATGTCAAAAATATTTTTGGACATAAGCTTAGTGCTAGATCAGACAGATGTAGGTTTGTAGAGTATCCTAAGAAAACTAATGGATACTACTTCTACCATCCTACTGAATAAAAGGTATTTATTAGTAGGCACACCACTTTTTTTAAAAATGAATTCATCCAAAAAGGAGATAGTGGGAGAAATATTGAACTTACATAAGTTCAAAATCTACAAATCGATACAGAAATATCTATGGTTGAACCACAAGAAGATCCTCAATCAGAAGTGCCCAAGGATGAGGTACATGCACAATGCACACCTCCTCTCCAAAGGTCAGATAGAGTGTGTCAAGCACCTCTGAGATATGATTTTGTTATTGAGAGTGACAATTTGATCAACATCATTCAGGATGATGATCTATTGATCTATTCGAAAGCTATCATGAGTAGAGACTCAGACAGATGGCTGAAAGTCATGAAATCTGAGATGGACTCGATGTACACCAAACAAGTGTGGACCTTGGTTGATGCACCTGAGGGTGTGACCTAATAGAATGCAAGTGGGTCTTCAAGAAGAAAATCGAAGCAGATATCCAAGTAGAAACCTAAAAAGCTAAGTTGGTGGTGAAGGATTTCAGATAAAGACAAGGAATTGACTATGATGAATCGTTCTCACCAGTGGCTATGCTCAAGTCCATCAGGATTTTGCTTACTATAGCAGCATACTACAAATATGAGATCTGACAAATGGATGTCAAGACCACTTTCCTCAATGATAATCTTGAGAAAGAGGTTTATATGACTCAGCCAGAGGGATTTATCTCAAGTGGGAGGGCAAATCAAGTATGCAAGCTAAAAAAATCTATCTATGGATTGAAACAAGCTTCGAGGAGCTAGAACATTCAATTTGATATGACAGTCAAAGAGTTTGACTTTATCAAAAATAAAGATGAACCATATGTGTATAAGAAGATAAGTGGGAGTACTGTTGTCTTCTTGGTTCTGTATGTTATTGACATACTGTTCATTGAGAATGATATTCCAATGATAAAATCAGCCAAGACTTGGCTATCGAATAAGTTTTTCATGAAAGACTTAGGTGAAGCATCCTATATACTGGGTATAAAAATCTAAAGAGATAGATTTAACAGGATGTTAGGCTTATCCCAATCATGGTACATAGATCTCATATTAAAGAGGTTTAATATGGAGGCAAGTAAGAGAGGTTACCTGTGTGAAAGTCATAGTATATGTCTGAAGAGAGGAAGAGGATGAATAAAATCCCTTATGTTTCAGTTGTGGGATCAATTATATATGTCATGCTATGTACCAGGCCTGATGTAGCTTATGCTTTAGGCGTAGCTAGTATATTTCAAGCTGATCTAGGAGAGGATCATTAGAAAGCTGTAAAAAATATTCTGAAGTACCTAAGAAAGACTAAAGATGTGTTTCTCATATATGGAGGAAGATCAGAGTTGAAACTAGAGAGATATACAAATTCTAATTTTCAATCTGATCTGGATGATAGCAAGTCAATATCAGGATACGTGTTTACCCTAAATGGTGGAGTAGTGAGTTGAAAGAGTTTCAAACAGCAGATAGTAGCTGACTCAACTACTGAGGTAGAGTACATCGCTGCTAATGAAGCTGCTAAGGAAGCTATCTGGATGAAGAAGTTCATCATGAAATTAGGAGTCGTTCCTAAGATTAAAAGATCAATGCAAATCCATTGTGATAACACTGAAACTGTTATTCAAGCTAAGGAATCTAGGTCTCATTAAAGATCTCAGTACATCCTCAGATGCTTCCATCTCATTCGAAAAATTGTTGAAAGACAAGATGTTGTCTTTGAATGAGTTGACACAAAGAACAATATAGCAGATCCATTCACTAAGGCCATACTACAACAGCTATTTGATCGCCATCTTGATTGTATGGGATTGAAATACAAAAGTGATTAGCTTTAGTATAAGTCGGAGATTGAAAGAAAAGTATTCTATAAGTTAATCGCAAGTATGTTATGATGGGATTTTTCTTTACAATTTTCTAATTCATGTAATGATATTTATTATTTGATAATAATATGAAGCATTGATTCATCATTTTAGCTGCATCTTATTATATCTAAGATTATGATAAACCTCAAAGATTAGGACAATGATTTTAGGATATATGAATGGGTCATGCCAGTGAGACCTAAAATCCTAAAATTTTAATCTTAAATATTTTTAGTCGTAGGAGCATTGAGTCAGAGATCAATATTTCGAAAAGACTGGCACATCCTATGTATACTCGATTGAGAGGGTGGAAGATCTCACTAGCCACTTGTGTATGAGATATTAATACAAGAATGTGGGTGCTCATTTAGAAATGAGTCTACTGAATTGACTCGAGACAATAAAACATCTTATGGAAGCCTTACTTGCATGTCAAAGATGGTTCTCTTAATGAAAGTTGTGCAAGTGATCCTTAGATCTGAGATCACCATAGAATCTTATGCACATGAATCCATATTTTGGTTTATACCCAAGCATGGCATTAAGATATGTATGGGATGTTCTGGATATGGTAGAGTATGTATGAAGGTTATAAGTAGGTTAATATGGAATCAATCACTCTTAGTAAGAGAAGATCACATTTTGTGTATTCTCATCCCTAGATGACTCAGAAAAATTTTTTTGATCAAAAGCAGAAAAGAGATTAAAAAGAGTTTCTAATGCTTTATCATCGGACTTATTATTGGTTAACTGAGAATCAATATGAATATATATTTGAGTTTGACATGATTCCATACTCATGAACATATTCGGGATACATGGATGATCGAAGGATTGAATCGCACGGTAACTTATCACTGAAAGATATATTTAGTATTTTTACTAAATTTTATATCTTTTGGATAGTCATAATATGTTGCTAGACATCAATCTTAACTTATATATTTTATCAAATTAAAGAGTTTAATTCGATCGTCAATTAGAAAAGATTCTAATTGTTGAACTCGAGTTAGCTCGATTGGACCTAAATCAGTTAGATTGAAATTTAATCAGATTCGATCAACTTGCATCCGAATCTACTGCTGGTTAGATGTGGAACCTAATAGGTCACACATATATGAAAATTGGTTGAGGATCCTTTTGATAAGGTTGATTGGAATTTTCGATCCAAGCAGGGTTCCCGATAAGCATACTAGTGCATGTGGAAACCCTAGCTCCTTGGGAGATCAATTTGGTGTTATACCTTGCTAATTTACTAACCCAATTTGGTGAGCAATTGGGTTAGATCGTGGCACCTAGAAGTAGTTCAAAGAGAGGTGCCACATCTCAAGTTAATGCCAATTTACAAGAGTCCTCTTGGATGAGGACTCTTGGTGCAAAGAAAAGGGTCTCGTGCGCGTGTTGGCATGAGCAAAAGGAGGAGTCCTTCTTGCTTGGGATTCAGATACGTGTAGCAGCCCATATCATCTCTATCCTTTGGTGCACATCTCAAAGCATGAGATGTATTTCTTTTGAAAAATATGGGGTGGAGAAAATTGGAAAGAAAGAAGGTCTCACGCGCACGTGGTGAAGCCTCGCATTTCCTCATATCTTTGAAAAGTCTTTCTATAGATAAAAAATATTTAAAATGGAATGTCACCTTTTTGATAATGTTTCATATTTGATCAGTTATTTTATGGATAATTATTTGGAATTTTTTCAGACTTATCAGGAGATCAATCGGATGCCATAACACAACCTCGCATGCGCACACACGGTGATAAGGTATTCGCATGAAGAGATGAGAGGAACACATCCCTCTGTGGGATTTTTGATTCCTTATCAGTTGTTCTAGAATCAAAATTAAGTCTTCTATCCATGTAGAAAATTGTAGATTTTTTTGATTTGAGAAGGGATGCGAAAATATCTCTTCTTTGGTCGTGCATGCGGGTGAAGGTGCTGATCAACGTATCAAGCAAAAGAGTCCTTCTTTCTAAAGATTCTTATTTTTTTTGATACATAGATCGGATAAGATTTTTGGATGGGATGTGTCCTTGCATTTGGGCATCCCTTTGATAGTTATAAAAGGGCCTGCGTGCTGGTTGTCTGAGGTATTCAGATCTGCTTTCCAATTTCTCTCTGTTGCTCTCCTTTCTTTCTTACAACATATTTTAGTTTTAGGACAAGACTTTAGAATTTAAGATAAAGCCTAATCTGGTCTAGACAAAGGCTGGAAAGATCCTAAAAAAGGAGATTCAAAAGTTCAGAGGAGGTTCTAAGAGGGTCTAGTCAGGATTTTGAAGAAACCTGATCGATACAAGGCTAGTCGAGTTCTAGGACTAGAACTCTTGAAGCAAGGTGAAGGAGGAGTGCCGTCTTTAGTCCAATTTTTATGTGGATCACCATTGAAGGGTGGACACTTGGATGTCTCATGAAAATTTAGATTAGCGCTATAGGTATTCTTCTTATCCAAGTTTAATTTAATTGTACTTTGATTGTTATAGTCAAGGATTTTTGGGCATTAGGGTTTTCGGTGCGTAAGGTATTTTGAATGAAAATTTTAAACACCAAGTCCTTTCACTGTGCCATCAGAATCTAACACCTATAATATGATCTAATATATACTTAAGATCTGAAAATAAAAATTTATATCAATCTAATCAATGATGCAATCTAGATCTAACTCTTAGATCTATCAAAAACAATGAAACAAGTTCAGAAACCATTACCGAACTATAAACTATTGATCTTTACTGGTCCAACACTTGGATAGCTGCTTTTTTAGGTTGCTTGTAACTACATGAAGATGTCCGATCTCTACAGATCGTCCACATAAAGATCGACGCAGATCTAGCTCCTTGGAAGTGCTAGCTTGTAAGGATCTTGAAGGGCTGAACTTCTCTTCTTCTTTTGATCTCTTGAATGCTCCAAAGGAAGAGAAGATCTAAAGGAGGAAGAGGAGATAAAAGAGAGCTTTAGAGAAAAATTAAAACCAGCAAGGGAAGAACATATGGGGCATCCACTATTGGAGCCCCCTTTAAATAACAAGGGCTAGGGTTTTGGGTCAAAGGGAGAGGGTGCCAAAGAGTCCATGCCAAAATAATTTTAGGCATCCCAAAATTTTTAAAAAAGGTGGTTGGTGTGTGGAGGAAATCTGATATTTTTCATGCCAAAAATCTCTTCAAAGAATTCAAGAAAAAAATCCCTAGGCACCACCCTTCTTTCCAAGTTTGAAAATCTCTTTCCTTCTTATCTCCTTATCTCTAATTCAATTTGTCACCCACTCTTATTGAGCCTTCTCCCATCACACCAAAAATCTCAAGCCAAAACCAATTTGGCATTGAGAATAAGTGGATGGGTCCAGGGTGGCGCAAGGATAAGAGATAGAGTCCCAGTTTGACTTAGACTCTTCATTTTCAAATTAATTCCAAATCAAATCTGGTTTGAACTCAATGATAGAAATAAATCTAATCAAATTAAAAATTAAATTATCTCAATAAATTTCTAACCCAATTAGAAATTAGCTGAGTCCAAGTCCTGATCAAATCAAGATCAAATTTTCTTTGCAATCAAGCTTGATCAAATCAAACCCGATCTAAGTCAAACTGAATTCAATTCAATTAGACTTGATTTAAAGCTCTTTGCTTAATCAAATTGAGTTAATTAGCAATCTAATTATTAATTAATTCTCTATTAATAGTAGAGTTTCAGTCCCAGTGGGACTCTTTACTAGAGTCATAATCTAATTGAACTCTTCAGCCATCAGATTAGACCATATCTTCTAATGTGTGTGATCTCATAGGTTTAAACCTAAGTCGGTAGCATAGAAACAACTATTTATACTAATCGATGTAACTATCTAGCAATGGGATTCGATGTCCAAATAGATCGAAAGATTGCAAAGCAATATTCTAGAACCTACTGACGTACAGTTACTGTATAATTCATCCCTTTAACCCTAATGCTCAAGGTGACCTAGAGTTTGACTGTCAACCCCAATATAGTCGACCATATTATATTTTTATTGAAAAATATATCCTAAAATCAATCATTTGATGATTGTGCTAATTATAAATGTATATGAATTGATAAATAATAAAAGTTATTTGATC
Organism: Elaeis guineensis; assembly: GCF_000442705.2. Taxonomy (NCBI): domain Eukaryota; kingdom Viridiplantae; phylum Streptophyta; class Magnoliopsida; order Arecales; family Arecaceae; genus Elaeis; species Elaeis guineensis. The sequence continues at coordinate 74,456,503 of NC_025997.2, forward strand.
TTTTTCATAATAAGATTACATCTTCTAACGAACTCCTATGTTGTGATGAAGTCTTTAGGACTACTTTAATCGATAAAGAAAGATTTATCGCATAGTCCTTAAATTGGTTCATGACCAAATGATACGCTATTACTAGGATGACAGTGATATCAAGTGTAGGTCATTGTGTGCCATATGCATTGGTTATCTTCGTAATCAAATGGTGTGGAGACACTGATATGGCATGTAGGTGAGATATAGGAGTACATCATCACTGAATAGACCAACTGTGGAGCACTCTACTATCAAGGGTAGCTTGCGAAGGGTATAGATATAAGTATCTCTCAGACCTGAGATCACCGCAATGATCTACAAGCAACTCACTATACTTTGGTGCCCGACTAACTGAGTTTCTAATTCAATAATGAAAGATTTTTGAGCAGTCAAGTACTTGTCAAGTCGGTGCGTGAGTCAAGATGGGATTGACCTCTCCGAATTAGTAGGAGTTAATGTATCAATGTATTTCAATTTAGTAAAATCTGGATCCGAATAATCCATGTGATGGGTTTGAAAGATTGAAATACAATGTGGATGACTTATCTAAGATTGACAGTTAAATCTTAGATCGTCCTCAAGTATTAGGATCAAAAGGATAAATTATACGGTAATTATACGCTAATAGGTTCTTGAATGTTGCATCACCATCATTCGACCTATCCGGACGTCGGATCACCATTACTAGATGGTTACATCGATTGGTTCAAAAATTTATTTTTATGCTACTGACTTAGGTTCAAACCTATGGGGTCACACTCAAAAGAAATTTCTGACTGATCATGTGGCTGATCAACGATTGAGAATCATTCAAGGATTTAATCATCAATTCGATTGATGATTAACTTTATGTAAAAATTATAATAAATTAATTCACCAAGTGTTAGTAAATTAATAGAAGATTAATTAATAATTAGATTGGTGATTAGCTTAATTTGATTGAGCAAAGAGAATTAAATAAAATCTAATTGAATTGATTAAATTAGGTTTGATCCGATTAGGCTATGAGATGACCTAATCACTAAGAAAGAATTGTCTCTAATTTGATCAGAACTTTAGTTCTATCAATTTTTTATTTGATTGAGATTTGATTAAAAATTTATGAGCCTAATTAAATTAAATTTTATTTATTTTATTTGGGCTAAACTAGATATGATTTAGTTTGGATTCAAATAAGGAAACAAAAGAGTCCATAGAAGATTGGACTCTTCTCCCATGCGCCACCAAGTTTAAGATGCCATATCTCCTCACGCCAAAAGTTTTTTTTGTGTGATATTTTTTCACACAAAAGGCCTTTTCCTTCCCTTTCTTACATCTAAAATTAGATGGGATATGGTTTTAAATGGTATGTTCAAATCTGATTTGAAATAGGATACCTTTTAGATAATGTTTGACATTATCTATAAACTCTCCACGCCATTTCTTTTTATTCTTCTTATTTTGTGCCACAACATGGGGTTTTCTCATCATGGGAAATCAGATAGGATCTAGTTTCACCATGAAAAAATAAAATATTGCCCAGCTATGCAACCCAAGAGGAGGGATGAATTAGGTTTCTAAAAATTTTAAGCTTAACTTATGACTTATGAAAAATATTTGACAAAAGCTAAATAAATAGGAAGAGTAAAATTAATTCAAGGCTAATGGCTAAAAGCTAGAATGCAAGAGAATAATGAAGAGTTAAAGAAGAGCAATTAGGCACACCACAAACAAAAGAATTTATAGTGGTTCGGTGCCAACCTTGCACCTATATCCACTCCCCAAGCTTCTACTTGGGAATTCCAATCCACTAATCTTGTATTCAACCCGAATACAAACGTCGGAAACTCCGACTCTAGCTATCCCAAGCTAGTCCACTTATTTTTCGGGTACAAGCCAACCCTATACACTCCGATTCAAGGTTTGGATCAACCTTCCCTTGTTTTGGAATCCTTCCAAAATAAAAACAATAACACAAACAAAGTATAACAATGAATAGCATAAGTAAGTACAAAGAAAGCTCTTTTAATGAGCGTATGAGACTTTAAATACTCTTTACTCAAGAAGAAGAAGATCCTTTTTGATTTCCTCAAGGTGGTTGGAGACTAGAATGTGCACTTGATGAGTTGGTGAGATTGGATCAAAGGCTTCTTGAATGCTTTGAGTGAGCTTTTGCTTAGGGCTGAAAAGTTTGCTTGAAATCTCTTTTTCAAAATCTCTCTTCTTGATTCTTCTTTTTGATTTCCACCTTTTTGTCCCTTTTATAGCTTCAAGAAATAGTGAAAAATATTCTAGGCTGAAATAGAGCCGTTAGACCACATTAAATGAGCATTAAAAGTATTTAAAATGGGTTAAAAACTAGCCATTGTGGAAAAATCCCGTCACAGGGGTCGACTCATTGATCGACTCATGCCTGGGGGTCGACTCATGTGTCGACCTCTGTGGAAAAACACCAAAAAACAATCAGAAGACAATGTTCTATGATTTTTGGCCTAAAAACAGCAGGGGTCGACTCATAGGGTTGACTCATGCCTGGGGGTCGACTCATGGGTCGACTCACAGGTTGTGCCAAGCCAAAAAATCTGCGTGCCAAACAGCTCATTGTGCCATGAGTTGACTCATGGGTCGACTCATGATTTTTAAACATGCATATCTTTCAAAATACAAGTCCAAAAACAATGAAATTTTCACCAATGGATCACAAATCTTTTGTTTTATCATTTGATGCTTTCAAATCAGAATTTTGGTAAAATTATAATTTTGCCCCTGAAGAGCAATAAGTCTTTTTCGAGTGAAAATCATTAGTACTCCTTCAACTGCTTTGTAATCATCAAAATCAATCTAAGGAGCAACAATCTCCTCCTTTTTGATAATGACAAAATACTTGAACAAAAGCAATTATATGAATCAATGATCATGAATTTCAAAGGAATAAAATGCATTATAGGTAGTTTGAAGATAAATAGGAAATTTACTACCAACTTATAAGTGCATTTGCTTGAAAAGAAGATTGATTCTTTTGGTATGTGATATATGTGTCCATTTGCATAAATAATTTGCCTATTGCTTAATGATTTGAAAATTTGCTCATTTGATTATGTGATTTTGGTATCAGAGTAGAAAATTTGTTTTTGTTATCAAAGCAAAGCAGAATTTACCTTAGGATTTGAAAATTGCGTATTTGAAAATATCTCATTTGCTCATTTGCTTGTTTTTCAAATTTCTTAGCATCTTAAAAATTCACTCATTCTCATTTGATTATTTAATTTTAGTATCAGAGCAAGTTTAACAATTAAGTGTATCAATGCATGTCTAAGAATTAATTTTAAAGTATATCAGAGCATGTCAAGTTTTAAGGTGTAACAGAACATGTCTAAGAATTAATTTTAAAGTTTGCTCATTTGCTTTTTGCTTAGCAATTCACTCATATTATTTTTAAGTCTTTTATTAATCTTGCTTTTGATACTTTTCTTTAATTTCTCCCAATTCACTCATTTTATTTTTAAGTCTTTTATTAATCTTGCTTTTGATACTTTTTGCTTAGCAATTTACTCATTTTATTTTTAAGTCTTTTATTAATCTTGCTTTTGATATTTTTCTTTAATTTCTCCTCCTTTTTGACATCATCAAACATTGTTAACTCCCCCTCTTTTTTGAATACATTTTCTCTTTTTGTTTCTTGAAACTTCTTGTACTAATCATTAATTTTACTGACATTAATGTTTACTCCCCCTGAATACAGCAATCATAAAACAAAATATACCATTGAGTACTAGCAATTCATAGTATTTTAAGCATGCTCATAATTGAAAGGAACTCAATTTAAAGGACATACATTAAAAGTCAAAGAGTAGATACATAATCAAAAAGTGATTGATATCATAGCTGTTCCAATACATATTCCATAATATAAAAGTCAACCAGTTAATATCATTACATGGCCCAAAAGATAGATCCTGAAAACAAACAACAGACAAGGCTAACTACAAGGATCTAGTAGAGCTCATGACTAGATGAATCAGAATCAGATGTATCGGAGATAGGGTGGGGAGATGATGGATCATGACCAAAGACTCGTCCTCTACCCCGTCTGCCTCTGCCATGAGTGGAGGTGCTGGCACGAGTAGGTGGGCGAGATGATCCTGAAGGCTGTGAAGCAATAGACTGAACTGCAAGAGAGAGCCTGATGGTGTCAAGAAGGTTCAAAGCTCTCGAAACAGACTGAAGCAGTGCAGTGAACTGTGTAGATGCATGCTCACTAGAGCCTCTGATCTCTCTCCTCAAGAAGCCAAATCTACCTTCCAATACTCCTTTAAGTCTGGCTGCCTTCGTAGATATGTCTGAGACCTCAGTAGTGCACTCCTGTGGCTGTGGATGGGCCAGAGCTAACACTTGCCCCTGCAAGTCAAGTACTCTCCCAGTCAGTCTCAAAATGTAACCCTCGAGCTGCTGAATCCGAACTGACTGATCTAAGATCATCTGAAATACAGTGAAGATATGGAGGATCAAGGTCTGATCAGATGCATCTAATGATGTAGATCCCGATGCAAAAGCTGAAGTGCTCCATTGACGAGAAAGCAAGGAAGCCACATGCTGAGAAATCAGCTCAATCTGATCATCAGCCAATCTGAACTCTGAGGGAGGTGCTCTGCTGTCTGGCTACTGAACTGGTGTGTGCCTCCTGGTGGACTCTGAAGGGCCAGCCTCTGGATCTGAAACAAACTGGATGTCTGGAGATGCTGCCCTGAAGTCATGGAGAGGTGATGAGAGACCTTCTTCCTCAGCTCTGTCCTCAACTCTGTCCTCATCTCTCTCCTCAGCTCTTTCTTCTGTACCCTTGATCCAACCACCATCAATTCTAGTGAATCCCATGCGGTGCAGAGTGTGTTGGTTGATGGTGTCAGCGTGAGAAAGCCTAGCAGATGCCTCCCCCTCAAAACTAACTCCAAACCTCCTGAATACCAGTGTGAGGGCCATGCCAAAAGGCAGATGTGCCTTGGATCTATTCAGTGTTTCTCTCATGGCCTCAATCATTAAAGCAGGGAGGTTTAAGGGGGTTTGGGTGATCACATGAAACATTATACATATATCTCGTCCAGAAAGGAGGTTATGTCTGCCACTTCTCGAAAAGAAAAGCTTTGTTACTAATTGATGTAGAATTCTCATTTCAATTGACAAGATCTTGGCTTCTAATTTATTTAGACTTCCCGAGTAAGTTTCTCCTAAAATCACATTGATCCCTTCTTCCTTCACTGGGAGTTCCATGTTAGAATATCCCTCACAGGGCAAATGTAGAATCTCTCCCAAAATAATAGGATCTAAGCAGATATCAATTCCCTTAACAGTAGAGGTTACTGTTCCATTGCCATAGTGCAGATTCAGATAAAACTCTCTAACCAAATCTACATAAGTAACTTCTTTGAGAGAACAGTAAAATCCCCAACCTTGGTTTTTGATCTTTGACCCAAAGGAGAAACCTTCTTTTTCAAAGAATCTGAAGTCCACATTCTTGCCGGTTTCTACCTTTCTGTCGGAGAGAGGGATTTTGCTAGGGCTAAGAGGAGACTGAGAGAAACCTGGTGCAGATGCTGAAGCAGAAATGGGAGCAGAGGAGGTCTGAGAAGTTTGCCTTTTCCTGCACATGCCTTCTTCCAGCTCACGGACTGATTTCCTTCTTTGAGGGAGTTTCATTTTTGGGGTCATTCTCACCACAAGAGCAAGCAAGGAGACTCGAAAGATCAAATGGGTGAGGAGAAGGAGGGTTATTAGAAGATGGAAAGGGATTTTTGGCGGAGAGAAATCATGATTTTGAGAAGAACGGTGGAAGCTAGGGCACGCTCCAACCGCTTCAATCAAGGGAGAAAGATGCGAAAAGCTCCTTTCCAAAGGGGTGATTTGAGGTGGAGAGGTGATGGGAGAAGGATCTAGGGCTAAAGCTTTTGGATTTGGATAGAACGAAGATGAGGACGACGAGTTTTGGAGGGAGGAAGACGAAGAAGGAGGGGTCGGCTCATGAACGGGCTTTAAGTTAAAAAGAAATGAACCCGTGGGATGTTGGCCAAAAATTTCAAGTATGCCATTGGGTCGACCCTAGGGGGTCGACTCATGATTCACAAAATTTCAGGAAAAATATGAATAAATTTTGAAAAAATTCAAAATTTTGGGAGAAAAATTTTTGCTCAATGACAAGTTGTGAGAGATATAATCTTGAGCGTTTAGGTCCAAGAGAGATGATGAAAATTGAGCTCAAAGAAATTTTGACATCGATTCCTTGGAATTGGAGAAATATTTAGGCAAATGGATCAAGAATTCCTAGATTTCTCCTAATTTCACAGAATCTATCCTCACTTAAGGCCTTTGTAAAGATATCGGCTAATTGATTTTCAGTGCAAACATAGTCAAAAATTATATCTTTGTTTTGAACATGTTCTCTTATAAAATGATATCTTATTTCAATATGTTTAGACCTTGAATGTTGAATTGGATTTTTAGTAAGATTTATGGCACTAGTGTTATCACATCTTATGGGTGTTTCATTAAGTTTGATACCAAAGTCTTCGAGTTGTTGCTTAATCCACAAGATTTGAGCACAACAACTTCCGGCTGCAATGTATTCGGCCTCAGCCATAGACAGTGCTACCGAATTTTGTTTCTTGCTAAACCAGGAGATTAGGTTAACTCCAAGAAATTGGCAAGTTTCACTAGTGCTTTTTCTATCTAATCTACATCCAGCAAAATCAGCATCTGAATATCCTATTAAGTCGATTAATGAGTCCTTAGAGTACCATAATCCTAGAGTTTGAGTACTATTTAAATATCTAAGGATTCTTTTAACAGCATTCAAGTGAGACTCTTTAGGATTAGATTGAAATCTAGCACACAGACAAACACTAAACATGATATCAGGTCTACTTGCAGTTAAATATAATAGTGAGCCAATCATACCTCTATAATATTTTAAGTCTACACATTTACCTTCTTCATCCTTGTCAAGCTTACATGAGGGGCTCATGGGTGTGCCAATTGCTTTGGAGTTCTCCATTCCAAATCTTTTGAGTAATTTCTTGGTGTACTTGCTTTGGATGATGGAGATTTCTTCCTTTGTTTGTTTGATTTGGAGTCCGAGAAAGAATGTAAGTTCTCCCATCATGCTCATCTCGAACTCCCCCTGCATGAGCTTAGCAAAGTCTTGACAAAGAGATTCATTAGTAGACCCAAAAATAATGTCATCAACATATATTTGTATAATTAACATATCATTTTGATTTCTTTTAATGAAGAGGATTGTGTCTACATTACCTCTTGAAAAATTATTATTTAGTAAAAATTTGCTTAGCCTATCATACCAAGCCCTAGGTGCTTGTTTTAAACCATATAGAGCTTTATTTAATTTAAAAATATGATTAGGAAAAGCATGATTTTCAAAACCTGAGGGTTGTTCTACATAGACTTCTTCAGCAATATATCCATTCAAAAATGTACTTTTGACATCCATTTGAAATAATTTAAATTTTATAAAGCAAGCATATGCAAGTAGAAGTCTAATGGCCTCTAATCTAACAACAGGTGCAAAGGTCTAATCAAAATCAATTCCTTCTTCTTGATTATAACCTTTAGCAACCAATCTTGCTTTATTTCTTATTGCATTTCCATGTTCATCTAATTTATTCCTAAAGACCCATTTTGTGCCAATTATTGAATAATTTTTAGGTTTTGATACTAAAGTCCATACATTATTTCTTTCAAATTGATTAATGTTCCTCTTGCATTACATTAATCCAATTATAATCATTTTCAGCTTCTTCAATAGTTTTTGATTCAAGATGAGAGACAAAAGCACAATGATTAAATACATCTTTAAGTGAAGAACGAGTTTTTACCCCATGCATAGGATCACCAATAATTAGCTCCTTAGGGTGATTGTGAACATACCTCCATTCTTTGGGTAGGTCATTTGTACCTTGAGGTTGTTCTTGATGTTCTTCACCTCCCTCATCCTGTTTGTCTTCATGTTCCTTATCATCTTGAATTGTTGAATCTTTCAGAGTGATTTCCTTCATTCCTTCTATAAGAGGATCTGCATCATCAACACCTTTATTCTTCCTTGAAGGAAGATCGTTAGATTCATCAAAGACAACATGTATCGACTCCTCTACTACTAAAGTTCTTTTGTTAAAAACTCTAAAAGCTTTACTAGTGGAGGAGTAACCAAGAAAGATTGCTTCATCTGATTTTACATCAAATTTTCCAAGTCTTTCTTTACCATTATTTAATACAAAACATCGGCAACCAAAAATATGAAAATATGCAATATTAGGTTTTCTTTTTTTCTAAAGCTCATAGGGGGTTTTCTTTAAAATTTGTCTAATCAAAGCACGATTTAAAATGTAACATGCTGTGTTAATTGCTTCCATCCAAAAATATCTTGGAAGGTTGCTTTCACATAGCATGGTACGGGCCATTTCTTCTAAGGTTCTGTTTTTCCTTTCTACTACCTCATTTTGTTGGGGTGTCCTAGGTGCAGAGAAGTTATGGCCTATTCCTTTTTCATCATAAAAGTTTTCAAAGTCTTGATTTTCAAATTCAGTTCCATGATCACTTCGAATATTTTGAATTGAAAATCCTTTCTCATTAGTGACTTTTCGATAAAATTTAGTGAAAACATGAAAAGTTTCATCTTTGTGTGCCAAAAAGAAAATCCAAGTAAAATGAGAGTAATCATCTATAATTACAAAATCATATCATTTTCCTCCTAGACTAGTGGTTCTAGTAGGTCCAAATAAGTCCATATGCAAAAGCTCTAAAGGTCTAGAGGTTGAAACAACATTTTTGGATTTAAATGAAACTCTTGTTTGTTTACCTAGTTGGCATACATCACAAATTCTATCCTTTTCAAAATTCAATTTTGGCAAACCAAGAACTAATTCTTTCTTAATTAATTTTGAAAGAGAATGCATGCTAATATGTGCAAGCCTACGATGCCAAAGCCAACTAGTCTCATTAGTTTTAGCATTCAAGGATACTAGGCATTGCATGTTTATTTTGGCTAGATCATTTAAATCTACCATATAAACATTACCATGTCTATGTCCAATAAATTTAATGCCATCATTAATAGGACTAGTTACAATGCAAACAGACGATTCAAAAACAACTTTATATCCTTTATCACAAAATTAACTAATGCTTAGTAAATTATGCTTTAAACCATCTACTAACAAAATATTTTCAATGTATTTGGAGGGAGTGATACCAATGTTACCTATACCGATGATCTTTCCTTTACCATTATCTCTAAAGGTGACCATCCCTCCATTTTTAGCATCAAGAGTGATGAATTGAGATTCATCACCAGTCATGTGTCTCGAGCATCCACTGTCAAGATACCATTTCCTGTTTCCTCCTTGGGATGCTAGACACACCTGCAAGCAAAAGTCAAATTTTTGTTTTAGGTATCCAAGCTTTCTTGGGTCCTTTTTGGTTAGTCATAATGGTTCCTTTTGGAACCCATATTTTCTTTATATTTGAGTTTGCAGACTTGTTAGAGAAGCAAGTGTATGACTTATGTCCTACTCTACCACATTTGAAGCAAGTAATATTAGAAGACTTGTTACTTAAAGAGTTTACATAAATATTTTTCAGATATTTTTGTTTCTTCAAGGGGTTATAGCCAAGTCCAGCCTTATCATACACGGCCTTTTGATTTTCAAGAATCATATTAAGTTTATTTGAACTCAAGGTGAATTTTTCAACTAATGGTTTTAACTTGGCAATTTCATTCTTTAAACTTTGATTTTCTTGAAGCAGGGTGGATTTTTCAATTGAAATATTTTCATTTTGTTTCTATAAAGATTGATTTTTCAATTTTAGATCTTTGTTCTTCATCCCTAGTTTCTTTAATTCATCAACTAAATCATAAAAAGCTTCATGTAATTCTTCAAATGTAAAGTCACTAGGAGTTTCAAAAATTATCTCATTTTTGTGTGCCATAAGGCACAGGTTGGCTTATTCGGTTGAGTTTTCCTCTTCGGAGCTTGAGTCATCACTCGCACTCCAAGTGGCCATCATGGCCTTCTTCTTGTACTTCTTGGGACCCTTCTTCAGTTGTGGGCATTCGGATTTGAAGTGTCCCGGCTTCTTGCACTCGTAGCAGATAAGGGGTTGGTCTTTCTCCTTTTCTTTGCTCTGTTCCTCTTTTGGAATGGCCTCTTCCTCATCCCTTGTTTCCTTTTTCTCAAAAATTTTTTGAATCTTCGGGTAATGAGTGCCATTTCTTTATCCTGTTCTTCATCTTCAGTGTCATCAGTTTCTTCATCTGGTGGAGCTGTGGATTTGAGGGCAATTGTTCTTTTCTTTTTGACTTCTTTCTCTTAATGTTGCTTCATGCTTAGCTCATGAGTCATCAATGATCCAAGAAGCTCTTCCAAGGGTAGAATGTTCAAGTCCTTGGCTTCTTGGATGGTGGTCACTTTGGCTTCTCAAGTTCTTGGTAAGGACCTGAGAATCTTTCTTACAAGCTCACTGTTAGTATATGACTTACCAAGACTCTTTAAACCATTTATAATATCAGTAAAGCGAGTAAACATTTCAGTTATGGACTCATCATGCTCCATTTTAAATAATTCATATTTATGCACAAGCATGTTGATTTTAGACTCCTTTACTTGATTGGTTCCTTCATGGGTTACTTCTAACCTATCCCATATTTCTTTAGCAGATGAGCAAGTAGAAATGCGATTAAATTCGTTAGCATCAAGAGCACAATAAAGAACATTCATTGCTTTAGCATTTAATTGGGCCATTTTCTTATCAACCTCATCCCATTCTTTCTTGGGTTTGGTTGATTCCACTCCATCTATAATTTTAGTGGATGTGTGAGGACCATTCACTATGATACTCCATATATCATAGTCGAGTGCTTGAATGAATATTTTCATCCGAGCTTTCCAATAGGTGTAATTAGACCCATTGAAAAGTGGAGGTCGATTGGTGGATTGCCCCTCGGTTAGAGAAGTGCCGACTTGAGTTGCCATAGATCTTTGGCTCTTTGATTGTTTAGATCAAAGTAGGGCTAGAGCACCGGGCTCTGATACCACTTGTTGCCCAGCTATGCAACCTAAGGGGGGGTGAATTGGGTTTCTAAAAATTTTAAGCTTAACTTATGACTTATGAAAAATGTTTGACAAAAGCTAAATAAATAGGGAGAGTAAAATTAATTCAAGGCTAATGACTAAAAGCTAGAATGCAAGAGAATAATGAAGAGTTAAAGAAGAGCAATTAGGCACACCACAAACAAAAGGATTTATAGTGGTTCGGTGCCAACCTTGCACCTACATCCACTCCCCAAGCTCCTACTTGAAAATTTCAATCCACTAATCTTGTATTCAACCCGAATACAAACGTTGAAAACTCCGACTCTAGCTATCCCAAGCTAGTCCACTTATTTTTCAGGTACAAGCCAACCCCATACACTCCGATTCAAGGTTCAGATCAACCTTCCCTTATTTTGGAACCCTTCCAAAACAAAAACAATAACACAAACAAAGTATAACAATGAATAGCACAAGTAAGCACAAAGAAAGCTCCTTTAATGAGCGTATGAGACTTCAAATACTCTTTACTCAAGAAGAAGAAGACCCTTTTTGATTTCCTCAAGGTGGTTGGAGACTAGAATGTGCACTTGATGAGTTGGTGAGCTTGGATCAAAGGCTTCTGGAATGCTTTGAGTGAGCTTTTGCTTAGGGCTGAAAAGTTTGCTTGAAATCTCTTTTTCAAAATCTCTCTTCTTGATTCTTCTTTTTGATTTCCAACTTTTTGTCCCTTTTATAGCTTCAAGAAATAGTGAAAAATATTCTAGACTGAAATAGAGCCGTTAGACCACATTAAATGAGCATTAAAAGCATTTAAAATGGGTTAAAAACTAGTCGTTGCGAAAAAATTCTGTCACAGGGGTCGACTCATGGGTCGACTCATGCCTGGGGGTTGACTCATGGGTCGACCTCTGTGGAAAAACACCAGAAAACAATCAGAAGACAAGGTTCTATGATTTTTGGCCTAAAAACAGCAGGGGTCGACTCATAGGGTCGACTCATGCCTGGAGGTCGACTCACAGGTTGTGCCAAGTCAAAAAATCTGCGTGCCAAATAGCTCATTGTGCCATGAGTTGACTCATGGGTCGACTCATGATTTTCAAACATGCATATCTTTCAAAATACAAGTCTAAAAATAATGAAATTTTCACCAATGGATCACAAATCTTTTATTCTATTATTTGATGCTTTCAAATCAGAGTTTTGGTAAAATTATAATTTTGCCCCTGAAGAGCAATAAGTCTTTTTCGAGTGAAAATCATTAGTACTCCTTTCAACTGCTTTGTAATCATCAAAATCAATCTAAGAAGCAACATAAAAGAAGAAGCATCATGTATTTTTTTTGGGCATGGGAATTGAGAGAAGGCGACAAGATGCAAGTTAGAGTCCAAAAACCCTAGGACTCTTCACCCCTAGTCATTACACGCCTGATAAAAAGAAGATTGGGATCTCTTTTGTGCATGTAAGATAGAAGAGGAGTGCTCTTCACATTTGGGGTCTTGGGCATGAGTTTATGGCATGGAAAAGAGAGAGAAGAGTTCTCTTCTCTTGGGTGAGCGCAAGATCAAAAATCCTACGGTTTAGTCCTCAGGGTTTGGGAAGAGAGAAAAATAAGAAGAAAAATAGTTTTTTCTCTATATTTTTTTTTCAGATCCTCATCTCCTTCAAAAATTTATCTTCAATCTCTAAAAAAATTTTAGAGATTTGAAGAAAAATTCAGATCAGTCAAGAAGAAGATCTTCATGCGAGCTAGCACTCCTGAGAAGATCGATCAGATCGAGACTTTGAGTGGACTTTCTGTAGAGACCGGACACATGTGCAGCTGCGAGCAACCAGCAAAGATCATCCTTACCATGTCTCTCACCAGCTGCCATCATCGACTTATGCTCAGGTATCGAGTTCTAAACTCATATTAGAAGTAGATGTGATCTATTGCTTACATCCATACATATAGATTTTATCATGTGATTATTTCATATTTTATATGCAACATATCATGTCATAGATCCTACAGTAGGTTAATTTGATGATTAAATCATATGCATATTAGATTAATTTGATTAATCTAATTATTTTTCACTATAATTTATTCAAAAAATTTTAAAATACATGCATGAAATTACCTACGTTCTCTAACAGTGGTATCAAAGTTTAGGTTCATTATGACATGTTATATGTACATATTGAATCTGAAATTTAATTTTATTTAAATCTGATATGTAATATCTATTGATATTTCTATGTCGGGCATGCATGTATGTTTCAATTTTTTTTTTCTAAACATAGCAATGAAATAGAAGATTAAAATTCTTTTTAATCTATATCATACATGCATAAAATATAAACCACTAGAATCTACTTCATATGCTGAAATTGAATATATGCTGAAATTAATCATATGATCGAATCACATACTTATTTCGTAATTTTTTTCTTTAAATCTGGATCTGGAAGAGAAGAAGCTCTCTCTTAGCCGCGTAAATGCTCGACCTCTATAGGTATCCACTCAGGATCAACCTGGAACAGCCCTTTAAAAATTGATATTTCTTCTTCAAGAAAAATCAGCCTGCGAATCTGAATGAAGTCTGGATCGCGATCAACTCTTTGATCTTTTTCTTGATCTTTCTTCTTCTCTTCTTCTTTTACTTTTCTTTCTTAGATTATGAAGCAACCAGGGAGTAAAAACTAGCAAACAAGTGGAACGCCTAAACCCTTTTGGGTGTGAAGATGGAGAACGTCCAAGGTGTGGGACATTAGACCTCCAAAGGAGAAGAAAAGAGGGGCATGGGGCTCTCCTAAGGGGGCATGGGGCTGCTGGTTGAAGTGTCTAGAGATCTTAGGGGAGACCCCTTTAAATAGGCATAATGCTTGAATCCTTTTCAAAACCAAATAACCACTTAATATAAGTCTTACTTGCATTGGGTTTTCTTATACTTTAGTTATTTGACTTCTTTTAGGAAATCAATTAGGCATCAACTATTGGAGCCCTTGCACCTATAAAAATATTGAGAAATATATCCCAAAAAGCCAATCGTCAAGCTGTTGACGGTTGAGCAACCAAGTATTGTAATTAATTTGTTAATAAATAAAATATATTTAGCATTTTCATCATAAGCTTTCATCTTCAAATGAACTCCGTTGTTATGATGAAGTCCTTAGGACTATTTAGATTCGATAAAGAAAGAATTTATCGATTAGTCCTTAAAACAGTTCACGATCAAATGATAGACTGTTAATAAGGAGGACAGCTTCTATCGAGCATATGTCGCTGTAGGCCATATGGGTTGGTTGTCCTCTTAACCAAAGAGTATGGAGACACTGGTATGGCATACAGGTGAGATGTACTGATACATCATCATTGAATGTGACCACTCCAGAGTATTCTACTGTCGAAAATATCTCTGATGGGATATAGATATAAGTGTCCCTTAGACCTGAGATCGCCTCAGTGACTTGCAAGCAACTCACTGTGCTTTGGTACTGGACTTAACTGAATTTCTAATTTAAGGATGGAAGGCTTCTGGGCACAGTCAAGTACTTACGAAGTCAAAGTGTGATCGAGATGGGATTGACCACTCCAAGAGTTGGAGAAGAATGAATCACTGTATTTCAATTTAGCAAAATCTTGGCCAGGGTAATCCATCAGATGGATTTGATATTTTGAAATACAATGTGGACAACCTGATCAGAGTTGACAGTTGAACTCTGGGATGTCCTATGATCATTTTGGTCAAAAGATGAATTATATGAAAACTATATCCGCATGGATTCTAAGGATGTTGTTCTACACATTCGACCTATCCGATCGTCGGGTACCATTGCTAGATGGTCACTTCGATTGGTACTGGAATTTATTTCTGTACTACCAGCTTAGGTCGGACCTATGAGGTCACACACATTAGAGTTCATGATCCGATCGGATGGTTGATCAACGATTAAGAATCATTCTAGGATTAAATGATCAATACGATTGACATTTAACCCAGTGCAAGTGTTGCAGGAGGATCGATTAGCAATTCGATTGTTAATTGGCTTAATTTGATTAAGCCAATGGGCTAAGATTAAGTCTAATTAAATATGATTTAATTATATTTGATCTAGACTTGATTGGATCAAGTCCAATTAGTTTATTGGATAAGCCAAGTAAAAGAAAAACTAGTCCTAGTTCAACTAGGACTTGGGTCAATCTAATTTCTAATTTGATTAGAAAATTAAATCAGATTTAAATCTAATTTAATCTAATTAAATTAGATTTTTAATTGGATTAAGACCTATTTTAATTGGATTGATCTAATTTTGATTTGATTTGGTTTGAGAAACCAAATTAAAACAAGTCATAAGATAGAATCCTAGTAAGACTAGGATTCCACCTTGCGCCATATAAGCCTTCCCCACGCTCTCTCTCTCATTCAATGCTAATCGCCTCTTATTTTATGCGACAAAAGCCCTCTCCCAGGTCTCTCTCATATTTACAAAAGGTTTCTCTCTTCTTTCTTACATGGAAGGTGGCTTGGATTAAATCAAAGAGGAATAAGTTTGGATTTCGAATTCTATGAGATAGAGTTTTAGAAATCCAAAACTCTTTCAATTTTGCATCAAATTTATCCAATTTTTTTTGAAATTTTTGTGACTTTTAGGGTATACATTGTGCACCCTTTTCTAGTAATCCATGTATGAAAATAAGGAGGAGGTGCTCAAGAGTTGGGCACCCCTTATCTTGCCATGTTTGGATAAGCCTTGACTAGGTATTTGACCTAGACAAGGACTCTATCATATCTCTCTCTATAAAATGAATTTCTTCATGAAATTTTTGAAGAAGATAGAGATTTGAGAGACCTTTGGGCCATCCAAAAATCAGAGAGAAAGACCTTTGGGTCATGGAGAGATATAATAGACACAAGATAGGATGTCTAGAGAGAAAAATGAGAAGAAGAAGAGGGTCTTCTTCTAGGGTTGTTTGTTTCATATCTTTCCTCCCTCCATCTTGAGTTTTCTGAGAGTGTCTCAGATCTGAAACTCCTCTTTCTATTTTTCATCTTTGAAGAGTCCAAATCAAGAAGAAGAAGGTACCTGATCAACCATCAAAGAAGCATCAGCGTAGTACTAGCATATTGTGCTGATTTCCTGAAGCAGGACTTTTGATCGAGATTCGTGGGCTCGTGTGGATGACTCCTAGAGGCCGAACATGTGTGCGACTTGTAACATCATCCTCAAGCTCGAATCAGCGAGGTTAGAACGTCTAACTTGCAAGGTAATAGATCTGATCTATTATTTAATACATACATTAGATGTAGTATAGAAACATGTTGATATTATCAACATGTAGTTCATGCTGTATATATATATTTTAATTTTTGATTTAATGCTATGTAATAATCATGTAATAAGATCTTAGATCTAGAGATTTTTTGATTTTAAAAAATAAATTTTGATTTATTTTAGTCTTTCGCTGTATGATCTTGAAAAAGTTTCAAGATCTAACCCTGAAACCCTAGATCTGGTTCCTTCAAAAAACACATCCTACTTTGCACCCAAGAGATGCCCCATGATGGATCCATATGCCCTCTAATGGATGGACACGCCCAACTTGATCAAATCAAGTGGCATCCAAAAAAACTATCAAGGAAATTAATTAAGGACTTGTACCCTTAATTCATTTGATCCAAAATCTAAGGCACCCAACAATTGAAGCTCAATGAATCTAATTTATTTAGGTTATTAGTAAATAATTAAATTTAAATTAATCTTATCAAATAAAAAATTCAAATATAAAAAGAAAATTGGGTTCAACCATGTGCTAGCAAGATTATCCTGAACCCAATAGAGTTTCTCTAAACCCAATTGAGACTTCATAAGTCCAATTGCTTATTCCAGATCTAATCTTTTTGTTGTGTGACCCCATAGGTTCAATTCTATCTGGTAGTGAGATATTAATGATCACCATCATAGTATCATTGAAACTTTTTCAATGGGTCAGAATAATTTCACTCTAACTCATCAAGGGTTGTTGATCCTGAGCAACCTTAGTGAGCTCTCACAATCCACCAGTGATACCTAGTAGTATGTGGTGGCAACCAATAGAATCGAAAACGAACCTCAAGGTGTAGTTAACATGTGATTCAGTCCTCTATCATGAGTCCCGACTAGATGGTAGGTCATGGATAAATCATCAAACCTCATCATTAGTTATATGATAGATTCGATAACTCAAGTCCAATTATGATCTTTATGATAATTTTTGTCCATCAATCACACTGTTGTGGCCACAGACTCTCAGACTTAGCCCCTCAAATTTTATAAGACTATTTTTTTTATTAAAATTGATAGATTTCATCTTGATGCATATCCTACTTCTACAGTGGATCAACTGTCGCTAACATCCACTACAAGGGCTTATTGAAACCATGTTTATGTGTCAGTCAAACTCCAGCAGTCTCCATTACGAGTAGTCATACCATTACAGATCAAAGATTATTCACACAACTATCAGCATTGAGATATCACTGACGATTGAGTAGAAATCAAGTGATCTCTCGTATGGTCAATGCTCAGTACTAAGTTGTTCTTTAACAACTACCCTACTCATTCGCTCAGCTGTCTCTATACTGTAGACCAGAGATTCATCTTCTGAAGGAAGCGATCTGTGTGCCGATCTATCCGAATTGATCACCATCCTTATGATAATACTATGACCAAGAGTATTTAGGAATTAAATACATGTCCCTAATTTTCACACTTTGAAAATACGTATCGAAATATTATTCATGGACGATTCAAAGAACATCACACTTGAATAAAAATTAAACTTATCATTTTTATTGATCAAATCAATATATTAAGTACAAAATTATGTTTTAGCTTGATTACAATGTGTCAGTCATATTGACTTCTAGGATATACATCTAACAATCTCCCACTTGGACTAAAGCCATTGGCTATTAATCTAAGTCCCATCCTCTCAAGGTAGACTTCCATATTTGGCTAGCTCAATTACTTTGTCAGCGGGTCTACCATGTTATCTGTGGAGTCTACTCTTCACACTTCGACAAGTTTCTTTTCGAAATAGTCGCGCATGATATGATACCGCCATTCGATGTGCTTTAATTTCTAATGAGACTTCGACTCTTTAGCAAGTACTATAGCTCTATTATTGTCGCAGTAAAGTGGTATGGTATCCAATGTCATAACCCCAAGCTTTCTACGATAAATTTTTTTTGAAACAGAAGCCTTTCTTCGCAACATTCGAAGCCAGCGACATATTCACTTCTATGGTCGATCCGCTATGATGGGTTGCTTGAAACTCTTCTAGCTGACTGCACCACCATTGCAAATAAGCACATATCTTGATGTAGACTTTTTATCATCAGAATCAGACATGAAATTTAAATCAGTATACCCCTCGACTCACAACTCAGAACCTCCTCCAAAGATCAAGAACAAATCTTTAGTTCTTCTTAAGTACTTAAGAATATTCTTCACAGCTATCCAGTGCTCTTTGTCTGGATTCGACTGATACCTGCTTGTGATACTACAGGTAGAACAATATCAGGTTGAGTACATATCATGGCATACATGAGACTTTCTATGACTGAGACATAAGAAATCCCACTCATGCACTGAACTTCCTCAGATGTGGTCATTCTCATCATTTTGGAAAGATTAATACCATGCCTAAGAGGTAAAAATCCTCTTTTAGAGTTTTTCATGCTGAACCTCTTCAGCATCTTCTCTATGTACAGCTTTTGTGACAGACCTAGTATTTTTTTAGATCTACTCCTATAGACCTTTATTTCAAGAATATGAATATTGTCCCTAAGTCTTTCATGGAGAATTCCTTGGACAACCATCTTTTGATTGTGGTCAACATGAGAATATCATTCTCAATAAGGAGAATATTATCCATATACAATACAAAGAATGTTATTGCGCTCTTACTACCTTTTTGTATACACAAGGTTCCTCTTTGTTCTTGATGAAATCAAATGATTTGATCGCATCATCTAAACGATGATTCCAACTCCAAGAAGCTTGCTTTAATCCATATATGGACCTTTGCAGCTTGTAGACTTTTGATCACTATCACCAGATGAAAAATTCAAAGACTGTTGGGTTTCGACCATGCAGTGAAAAAATTTTTTTAAAATTTTAAAATCAAACAAGTCAATAGCTTTAACGATTAAAACTATCTAGCTAAAATTCAAATCCTAGAATCACCTTGCTGATGTCGATCAAAATAAAACAAGCATGCAAAAGGGATAAAATTTTTACTTTCACCAAAAAGACAATGTGGCATATTGGTGATCTCCATGAGACTCCGAAGTAGAAGCCCTCTAATGTGATCCACACGAAAGTTGGCCAAGATCCTTCCTAAACCGGTGCGCTGCCGCAGCCTTGTCTTCTCAAGAATATTATCAGCTTCGAACTCAATAAACGATCACGCCAAAGCCCAGTTGCCTCCAAAACTTGCCACCAAGATCACGTCAAGAAGACACTCTTCAGATGTCTCAAAACCTAAAATTTGATTTTTAGCTTCAACATATGAAAAAATCAAACCCAAGGGCACACTAGTAATACTTGCTAATTCTCTCACCACCCTTCTTATAACTTTGCCTCTCAATTTTTCCTTATTTTTTTCTCAGATTTTTTCTAAAATTTTTATACTAATTTACACACCTCTTATCTCTGGTTTCTATCCAAAAACCTAGCACCTGGACCGTATAGGACATCCATATATAAGGGACCAAGAGATGTGAGAAGGGGCCAAGGAGTGCCAACCTTTGCGCTTCACTTTCTCATGTGGTGAATAAATTCATCATGTAGAATTTTTAGTGCAAGAGAT